>NC_134473.1:60287807-60416622 GCF_964194025.1 Convolutriloba macropyga
CTACATAGTGAAGGATCCTAAATTTACCTCAGCTCAGTCAGATTTCGACTTACAAAGCTTTATGTTCCAAGTTTATAATAAACCACAGTCTTTATGTAGTCATCCACGAATAGTGTATCCTACGCCATATGATTCTCTATACATTAGTCTTCGTGACGGATTTGATATGAACACTGGAGAACCCATTCACAAATTTAAACCCGATACTGGTGCTATAACTCTGAAAAATAAATTCTATTCCAGTGACAATAAAACAGTTGATACAACATATTCTCAAGTTTATGAAAATATTGATTTCGAAGCACATCTTGGAACAAAAATTGACTATTTGCACTTTAATAATCTTCGGCAACCTCAAACTTCTACTCTAGAGCTATTAAAAAATGACTGTGAATTAGAGCTATCAACTATTCTTAACACTTTAATGATTTCTCATGAAAATCCGCGTTTAGCTGGATATACTTTAACAAGAAACAGATCTATGTTTCTCAAAACAAATGGCAATGTTGCCTGGCTATATAATTGTCCTGAATTTCATTCACCCTTACAGATTCTTAATAAGTGCTATAATCGAACACCAATTCTTTATGAAGATGAAATTCATTTCGTTGATCCGATTTCTAGACAAACTTTCACTGAAGCCGAAGAACAATTGTGCTCTGATAAACATTCAAACTTATTTCAACTAGATGTTGACGATGATAATTCATGGGTTGAACTAACCCCACAAATCACAAAAGTAAGAGGACCTGCACTCTTTAAACCACATATAGTTATTCAACAAATTGCGAATGTTATTACTGCGAGTATTTATGCTTCTATCTACACATATAAAGAAATGATGTCCTTCTGGAATTCAATAACTTTCAACTCCAATATGAAAGGAGTTCTCAAACACTTTACTAAGTAAGTCATTAATAGATAGCAGAGAATCATTTTCAAATATTTCAGGCACGAATTATTATAACTCTAGAACTATTTATCTAGATTCATTCATTTCACCGGACTTCTTTAATAATCAATTTGTTGAAACCTTCGGTAAAATACAATATATAATTGAGCGATGCGGAATATTCTTTGCCGCTTTCTTATTCAATAAGCTACTCATCGACATATTCTTATGCCTAATTCGAGCAATGCAAATTAACAAAATTACAGATGCATCTATTCACTTTGGTAAGGCACTCTTTGCCGCCACATTTGACTTAATGTCAGTTCCAATTTTGACTTCTATCTATCAAGCAACAAATTTTGATAATAATAACACTGATGAAAATAGAGAACGAACAATGCAAGTTCCAAAAACCGAAAATATTAATATTAGAGAACGAGTTATTCAAACCCCACCTTATGCAGAGAATATAGGCTTACAAGCTTTAAGATTTGAGAATAAAAGTGGTTATCCAAACCTACATGATGAGAATAATAAAGACGAAAATAGAAACGATCACAACGTTCCTACGTCTCCAGTATAGGATTAATTCCTCTATTACTTTAATTTCATCAAACTATATGATGATAATATAATACAGACTGACTTCATATTTACTACTGATTTACTTTGAAAGAGAATAAAAAAAATAAGAAAAAGAGAATACTTGCAAAATAACTTCAAAAAATTATACTCTTAGAATAGAATAAGAGTAGAGAATACTTGATATTTCAGGAACTTTCTTCAATCCCTAACGAATTGATACCAGTCTTTCAGAAGGAGCCTTCAAGTGGTTGGCCCGAATACAATACACAATCAACTTCTAAAATTCAATCTGGAGTTAAACAACTTGACAGACTAGTACAACCCACAACTCATATCACCCCATCTACAACCTTTCTCTCAGCTATCAAGATTTCAGCAGTACAAAATCAAGCAACTAGTGCAAATTCATCAACAACCGTTACATCATCATCTACATCATCCAAAAAGAGAACTAAAACCGCAAATACAATTGCAAAGAAACAAGCACGTAAACAATTCATTAGCGAGACATTGAGCCCAGCGATACCGCTAGAAGTAAATATACCTAAGACAAACAGTACAGCACCCAACGTCTTAGCAAACACTAAAACTACTCAATCGTCACGACCAAACTTTCTTAATCTTCATCATTACACAACTACCCCCTGCAAGACCGCCTACAAAAACAACATCAAGCTGAGATACAAGCTAAAACCCCCGGTTTTAGTGGACACCCGAACTACGATACGAATTTAATCTACCAGTTGCAACCCAACATCAATAGATTCAATCTCATTGGTTATTTGTCGAACAAAAATTCTTATCTACTAACTAATCACAACCTTCAAGGACAAACAATACAAGTCCCGTTTGATAATATTACAGCAAACCTCAATCCTCAGCTTGATACCTTCACTTATCAGGTACAGCAAAACTTTCTGACAGAAAGACAACGCTCTCAACAGCTCGAACAACGGATTACTGAGCTCCAACTGGAGATCGCAAATCTGAAGCATCAACTCCACATCCTCCGCTCATCACGTTGAGCACTCACGGATTGGAATAGATAAATTTGTGGTTGTTGATGTTCAGTACTTCCTTCATTACTTCTTCTTCTTTCTCCCGCGGTGAGAAAAATTATTCGTTAGTTTAAACGAACGCCTAATTATTAGCCATTTTGATTACCTTACTCTCCTTTATTACATTACTTACATCAAGTAAAATAATCCGCATTTCTTCAATCTTCAATGATTACATTTAGCGCAATTTATGGTGAACAATGAGTCCATTCTTATCTTTAGATTGCAGATTTGATTTGTTCTCGTATTTCTAATAAAATCTATTCTTTATCTTTACCGATTTAACTTGCTTATGACATCATTCGATTGTTCCATCGAATTCCATAATTTATTTAATGTCTTACAACCTTTCAGTAGACGTTAAATATTTCAAAACATATTGTGATCTCGCTGAATTTATTCAATCGCAAGTTATTAAAACTTCGAAAACAATCTTAGTTGGAAATAAATTCTATACACCATTGTCAGTTCATTGGACATTTGAGTTACAAGAGATTATCTTATTCTTGCAAGATAACAATTCCAATGAAATTGTAGTTTATTTTCATCAAATTCCTGAGTACGATTTATTTGAAATTCTAAAGCTTATTCATACAGAAGAAATTCTTAACATCAATAATCTAAACTTTCGACCGCTCACTTATTTCAATTAAAATGTTAGTCTTCAATATTTTGGTGATCACGGATATAGAAATGTTACAACCTTTTGTTAACAGGTATGCATTCATCGCCATCCGCCATTTATAGTTTAAGTACTATTTGGATCTTCCTGTCAATTCCTTTCAAAGATTAAATGGTCTTCCATTCTCCCCATTGACACAAAAGTTGAACTACTTGAACTCACAATGAACACATATTTTGAAGGAGGTGTTGATATCGAATGGTTTAAAGATTATTGTCAACTCTCTGATCATGTTGAATCCGATTGGGTTAACTTTTCTAAACAAATTATTTTTAACGATAAAACTTTCAGAATCTCCGAATTATATTATTCTGAATTTCAATGCGAAGTTATTTTATTCCTTGAAGACTTTGAACAAAAAGAAATTGTTATTTATTTTGAACTAATGACAAAAAGCAAGATTAATTATTTCTTAAAGCTAATTCATAATGATCAACAAAGCCTAAATATTAATTCCTTAAACTATAGCTACAAAGCTTACTTCAATTGATTTATTTTTCAACAAGACTCAAATAAAGATGAATTACGAAACGGAATTCTTTATTTGGGGAGTCATTGCGGCAACTCTAGCCTTTATGGTGTTGTGCGCAGTAATTTTAATTTCCCTATTCATTTACCTCGCTTGTCATTACAGACCATTAACTTAACCAGTATATTCTTCAACTTATTTTATTCTATTATTCAACGTCAGATGTACTAGCAGCACAATTTTATAGAAAAACTTCAAAAGGTCTATTATAACGACCAGCCAAAAAAATTGGATCTATTATTTTGTACAGCCCTGTATCTTAGGACATCGTCAACCCTTCTTCAAGAGAGAACTCAGAAACAAGAAGCTACGATGAACTTTAGAACTTTAACCAAGTAATCTACCTCACAAACTTTAAATGCTTAATTATTATAAAATTAAGTTAAATAATTTATTCGATTATGTAAAATTTGATGTTTTGATTTAATACCTATGGACCGGGATGGGATGTACTGAAGTGTGCTACACTCAGTAACACTATTTGATAATCTTAGTGCTATTTTGAGAATTTACGTTATAGTGCGTGAAGCACAAACTTGATTTGGACAAAGTCCATTTTAGCGTGTGAACAAATTACTAAGTAGTTTTGAATAAGCTACTATTTTAAGATCACTAACTAAAACTGAGAATACTATGACGTGATATTATCACGCCACACAGATAACACCAATTTAACCTTGGTAACTCTGTCGACACTCGTTATCTCTATCCAATAGGATACTAGATAACCACGTGTCCGTAAGTATAAAAGGAGCTTGCACGCTCAACCACCAACACTTTTTGGTCCCTGATAACTTCTGATTTAAAATCATACTCCCGTATTGCTCCCTTTCTCAATCTCAGCTTACTTGAGATATTTTTCTAACTTAGAATATTTTGTGACTTGTTCTTAACTAAGAACTCTCTAAGTCATAAAATATTAACTTAGCACAAAATTGGAAATCAGGTAAGTTTAACTTAACTTCTCTAAGTTATAATTTAACATCTCTTAAACTCTATCTAAGTTACAAGTTAACTTAGAATAACTCAACCTGTACTATCTAGTGCTATCTCAGTCTTAACAACTTTAACTATTCTATCCCTTCATGCTCGGTTCATATTTGATGCTGTTTAACATAACTTATTAATTCATATTTGCTTTTAACTTTATCTATTACTTAACTATATACCAAGAGTAGAACTAGGGGTTGAACTCTCAAGTTATACATGTGGTCCCGCGATTAACCCCGTCGTTTAAGTATCTAATGTACGGACCAGCAGTATAGCTTGAGTCGCACGATGGTCTGGACAATGGTCACACTACGGACTTATCAGAGGGCAAAGTCGCACTACGGTCTGATCAGAGGGCTTTGGGTCGCACGATGATCTGATAAGAGGGCAAAGTCTGGGAAATGGTCTGATCAGAGCGGTCTAGGGTCGCGCACCTAAACATGGGATCCCTTTAACATCAAAAAAACTGTATGTCGCATTATAGTCTGGAACAATGTTGGAGGGGTATGTCGCAAAAACTAAGTAATCTGTTATTTCATCATGATAGAGTTATTGTGCTTTTCGTGGTAGGAAACATAGCGTTTGATGTGCCGTACACTTTCTCATGTGGGATGATGTGTGTGATGAGTCTGAACAGATTTCTAGCTGTCTGCAGACCACATTCCTATCAGACACAGTTCAGGTACACTTCTTTATTACACTTCATAGAAGCTGCTTCTAATCTTCCTATGTGCTCTCAAAAAAGACCCAACAAATATATTCAATATTCAAGATATTCAATATGTCATTGAAGCTGCTTGTCTTTCAATGTGACCTAGAAGCCAGTTTTTCAAAACTACCCGAGCCGGGGATTTTCCCCAAAACAACTGTGAAAAGAGCGTAAAGAGTGTAAAAAATACACCCCTATTTCTCCGCTTAATTAAGGTTGGAAGAGTGCAATTATCAGAGTGTAAATTTTTTCACATCTTTTGTTACTACCACAAAAAAAAACGGTTATTTGGCAGACTAGAAAATCCCAATCCCTTTTGTTTTGCCTTAAAAAAGAATTTTGCTCGATTAGTTTTGTTGATGAAAAGAATTCGGGTCGACTTTAAAATCAATATTTACACCCTCCGACTCCCTGTACTCAATTAGTATTTCCTATTTCAAGAAGTCCAGCTACAAATTACAGAACCCGTGAAAATATATGTGTGACTAATGCGCTCCAAAAATGTTTCAGCATCAAACGTCAAATAGTGATCTACTTCGTTCTGCTAATGGTCTCTTGTGCTTCTTGCTCTGCGACTGTTACCAGCTGTTTGATGGATGACAACGCTCTTCCCAAACTCATTTGGGTTATCCAGAGAAGTGTTCTCATGTTCATCACTGTCATATGCATGATTGTCGCTTACTCCCGAGTCGTCACCACAATCAGAGAGTCGGGGAAAAAACTCAAGGTATCCAAAACCGGGATTCAAGTTTTAATACAAGGATCGTGTATGACCTAGAACGATTTAGCAAAAAAAAATGTAAAAGTCCGGAAACGAACGCACAGAAGTGTGGACATAAGATATTTTCGTCTCGGATGGTCTGGACATAGGCACTATCCGTCTGGGACGGTCTGGACATACCGGTTTCTGTCTGGCGCCTTGATGGCCCCAAGAAAAGGCAGAGTCTTGTAGGAATCTTGGATCTTTCTTGAATTATCTGACAAGAATAATTTTTTCCAACTTGGGTATTGTTTTTGTTTCTTTGTATTTGTATTGTTATTTCTCAAGAAAGTGTAATAAATATAGTTAAAAGATAATTTTTCACTTTGCAAAAATTATTTAACTAAATAAAGTGTATTAAACACCAATGTACTGTAGCTCGGAGAAATAAAATAGAACTGATAACTGTAATAGTTTATTTTCAGAGGTAAGCCAAAAAAAACTTGACTCAAATGATGAAGTCAGTTTGACTCTTTTTCGTTAAAACCCACTGAACGAAAAAGAAGGAATATATTGATTTAAAAAAATAAAATAAATCAGGCCACACAATTTTTGTTATTATTTAAAATCATGGCTACAAAACAAGTATTATAATCTAATCGGGTATGCTTTTGCCCAGAATGTAATTTGAAACCAAAAGTTCTGGAACAATGAAATAGTCATTTAAAATCTCAGATCTATACTTTTCCCCCGTTTAGTGGGCAGAAAATTTTTACGCAAGTGCTACGTTTTACATGGTGACGTGGTGAAATGAGCAAGTGTCTTTGTTATTAAAAAGAATTTCGAATTCCATTTGACCAGCATCATAATTATGGAGGTAAAATTAACTTTTGATAAGATTTTAGATTTAGAATTTTTTCTAAGTTCTCTGTTTTTGATAAGTAAGTAACTCTGTTTTTGGCAAGGAAATTTTACTTTCACGGTTTAAATGGCAAGAGATCCTGAATTGTTCAAAAAAGCAGTTCAGTTTTCAACAGACTGTAAACAGTTTTTCATATAGTTATTAACAACACATGTCATACTGATCATATGTTATTGTGTTTATGTTTTTTCTTGGTTCTGTTATTAAAACAACTTATTATCTCTATAGCTTGTTTTTCCTTTGTAGTGCCTGTTTTATCCAAGACAGTATCTGCATTTTTTTTTACTTTTAGTGTTAAATCTCTGCAACCGGAAGTTATTTAATTAGACAAGACGTAATCAATTTAGACCTAGTCAAATAGACTGTGCAAGTTTTCTTTCTGCAACATTTAGCAGAAAAAGTTTCGAAAAAAGGACGGAAAGTGGACAAGATGTGTTTTGTTTACGTAATGTCAGGTCTGGTCTGCTCTTAGTTCTAGAAAAGAAATTGTTTAAAGCAAAGTACTCGGGACATTAAATCAAACAAAAAAATAGGCAGAAAACTGTAAAACTAGAGAGAGCACTTCAAAAGTTAACTTAAGTTAATAATTTCTACCCTAACAAACGGTAATTTTTTTGGAAATCCATTTTGACCAACAATTTTTGAAAATAATTTACAAAATTCCTGAAATTGCCTAATGTGTGAAAAAAAATTACATTGGTTCGGCCAAATTTTTTCATCACTGACTTTTCTCAAACTGATGGATGCACAAAAAAGCTTTTTTTTAGTCATTAAGTTTAATATTACGTTTCACAATCACTCGATCAATTAACAAAGAAATAGAATTTTAATTTTTTTAATCTTTTTTTATTAATCGATGGAACGATAGTGAAACGTAATGTTAAACTTAAAACCTCACGTGAAAACAATTATTTAGGACAATCCACTGAAAAAAAGTTTTTTTGTACATCCATCAGTTTGAGAGAGCAACAGAAAAGTCAATCAAAAATTTTTTGGCAATGTAATTTTTTTGTACAAATTTGGCAATTTCAGGAATTTTTTAAATTATACTCAAAAATTGTTGATCAAAATAGATTTCCTAATATTACCAAATTTGAGTTATTTAATTTTTTCCTTTTAGATCCTATATAGCATTGTTAGCGTTATTTTTTTCCGTTATTTTGGTTTTCTATTGCAATTAGTACTTTTGGTGGGTTTATTCGCTTTTTGATTTTTATCAAAATCAATTTATAATTGGTTTTGTTGAGGAGGAAATGATTAACTTAAGTCAAACATGTTCTCTTCTAGAGCTAAGAGCAGACACGAAATTACGTAAACAAAACACATCTTTTTCAGTTTCTGTCTCAAAACTTTTTTGTGCTAAATGATGTTGCGGATCTCTCACCGACCCAAGGTGTTGCGGATCTCTCCCCGACCCAAGGTGTTGCGGATCTCTCCCCAACCCAAGGAGTTGCGGATCTCATGCTGAGTCGTATGATGCCTCCTTGTAAGCCGTCAAATATGTATGGGGGTTCTGAGTCGAGCACAGAATTCCGGCTGGCTTTCTTGTTTATTTCAATGCAAACTTTTTAGCCACGAATGGAATACAGCAGAACTGGTGACAATAATGACACATGCAATCAACGGCGCAATCGCTCCCTTGATGAAGCGAGTGAACAGAATCAAGGTGAAACCCAACCCATGATCCAAAATTGTCAATCAACTTCAAACGCACAACCAAATATCATCCACGAAGACCATCGGGAAAATTTGAACGGCAAATCAATGACGTCCTCTTGTGGCAAGGCGGAGCCGGAGGAGCATGACCAGTCAAATATCCAGCAGAAGGAACAATGCCTCCAGGCCCATATCATTAGCAAGAAAATGAAACCATTTCACGCCGCATTTCTCAAACCACAGGTATGGCCTCATTCTACACTCGCCAATTGACAGAAAATTAGAAAGGAGGGGGGGGGGGGGGTGGGGTATGGGACGAGTTTATGGACAAGAATTTGAATGCATCATTAAGATTGATTTTTGTTAGTTTAACTACGCAAAATTTAGCCAAGACGTCATCAGTTCAATGTTCCGTTTTGAAAAGCGAAGGCAACTTATGCAAACGCAAGTCATGCAAACACAGACAAAAACAAGTATGGAAACCACCAATGATTTCCAACTAGCTAAGTAGGAATGATTTCCAACCACCAATGATTTCCAACTAACTAACTAGGAAAAAAGCGAAACAAAGCAGTTGCTCTTTCTTGCTCGTTTTATGCCATTCAAAAGCTTTGAAATTCACGTTGCTTCATTATCAAAATGGCCAACCAAGAGAACTTTACTACAGGAAACATTTCCGAACTGAAACAAATTATTGAAAAACTTACAAATACTGTAACAAAGCAAAACGTAGTCATACAAAATCTTACGGATCGTCTCAAAAAAACTTGAGAATAACCAAATTACTTCAGAAAATAACATTTATCAGTTAGAAAAACGATTAACAGCAGTAGAAAGATATCAAAACAGACCGTTTCTTATTTTTACTAACATCGACATCCCAGCTGATGGTAATGTACTTGCACCAATTTTACAAATAGTAAACAACATCTTACAGGCTAGTTTGAATTCCGACGAAATCAAATCTCGATTGCCCACCAACTAAAAAATGGAAACATTGCACCTATTATTGTTCAATTTTTATATTTGCAACAAAAAAACATAATTCTGAAACGTGCTTCATGGTTAAGAGGTCTGAGAAATTCGATGGGGAATCCTATTTTCATTCATGAACGACTGGCGATAAAGGATGTTATCATTGAAAAAAAAGCTCGAGAACTGGACATTCACTATAAGATTAAGAAATCACACTTATGGGTTTTTGATGGTGAACGATATCAACCAGTTGATGACATCAGCGAGCTCCCGGACTATCAAAGGAGACAACAAAAGAGTTTGCAAACTGTACAAAATGGTACTCCATTCATGAATAATAAAAGAACCTATGCATTTTCGCCTGATATGGACGCAACAAACAATGGAAATGATATACCTATGAACAAAAAACAAAATATGTACGGTGTTTCATTTCAGCAAAACAAAAGTTATGCATCAAAAAACTAACATTCACAGTCTTGCTTGTTAATATCCGGTCTCTAAACAAACACCTTGAGGAACTTCAGGTTTTTTTGCAAACATTTGAGTCCCTACCAACTGTGATTTGTCTTGTTGAAACTTGGATACAAGAGGGGTCTCATGAAGAACACTTCAATATATCAGGTTATCAGAAAATAATTGCTAAAAACAGGGTGGGAATTGGTGGAGGAGTAGCCATGTTTTGCAGGGAGGATATTCTTCTGTTAGATAGCTTTGCAACGAACTATGATGAGAGCATAGGTATAAAAATTAGAACAAATAACGAAAACTATACTTTGATTACATACTATGTTCCCCCTGGTTTCAATAAAAATCAGTTCTTGAATGAATTTGACAGCTATCTTGAGACTATGGTGGATGCGAACCAAAATCTTATCATATGTGGAGACTTCAATATAGATCAACTATCTCTGACTCCAATAAAAAAGCGATTTGAAGATGTTATCTCTAGTAACGGTATAAACCTAATGGATTCGGGTATAACTAGAGAAACGTCAACAACAAAATCGTCCCTCGATTTATTTCTGACAAATATCAACAAAAATCAATGCATAGTAAATTCTATCAGTTACGACATCACAAATCATTATCCAGTAATTTTCAGTCTAACAAAAAGCATGATTAAACCCAAGATAAAAGCATCTAAACGTCGCAGTATGTCTGCCTTCAACAACAAAATACTGTTTGAAAAATACAAAAAGGAACTGGAAAACAACTTAATCATATTTCAGAACAACAATACGGATCAAACTTTCAACGCATTTTGTAACTGTTTACATTTTGTAGTCGACAAACACCAGCCTTTGGTTGAAATAAAACAAAAGAAAAATAGGAACCAATGGGTCACAAATCGATTAAAAATTCATTTTGCGAAGAGAAACTTTGCAAGAACAAAATGGTTGAGAACAAAAAATAACATCGATAAAAATAGATATCTCCAACTGAAAAGAAAGAGTACTCAAATCATGAACGACACAAAAAAAGTTTTCATACAAAACAAAATTCAAAATTGTGGTTGGGACTCAAGGAAAATGTACAAAATCATAAACAAATTGATAGACAGGAACAGAAGAAGTGACGTGAGTTATAACCTTGTTTTCAATAATATTGGAACTGATGACCCCAGTAGCATAGCTGATTATTTCAACGAACATTTTGCAAATGTTGCAGATGAAATAGTAAGCAAATTACCTCAACTAAGCTTTCCTTCATCTATTTATGCTGAAGAACAATCTATGATGCTACATGAAAAAAATGTAGTAGAAGTGCTTTCACAAATAGCCAGCCTACAAAATTCTTTTTCGCATGGCGTGGATCTGATCACTAACACCTTCATTAGGAGATTTGACAGAACTTTAGCCCCATTTTTAGTTATTTATATCAACGAATCTTTTTTGAGCGGAGTTTTCCCAAATAGCCTAAAACGAGCAACTATCCAACCGCATTTCAAAACGGGATCAAAAACTGATGCCAATAACTATCAATCAATTTCGATTTTGCCGTCTTTTGGAAAAATAATTGAAAAAATTATGAAAATAGAAATTCTCAACTACATAGAGAAATTCAAAATTCTTGGTGAAAATCAGTTTGGTTTCCGTAATCGGAGATCAACAGTTGATGCACTCGTAAATGTAGTGGAAAACATAAGGTTGGAAAAAGAAAAAGGGAACAATAGCACCACGGTCTTCCTAGATTTGCAAAAGGCATTCGACACTGTAAATCATTCGCTGCTGTTGAAAAAATTAGAAAACTTTGGAATTAGGGGTCAGGTTTTAAGCTGGTTTTCTTCATATCTCAAATCAAGAACACAGTGTGTTATATGGAAAAATAGATTATCGAACGAACTAATAGTGAAAAATGGAGTTCCTCAAGGTTCTGTTCTGGGTCCTGTATTGTTTGTACTGTACTTTAATGACTTTGTGGACGCTTGTAAATTATCCACTCCGTTTTTTTGCCGATGATACCAGCCTCCTTTTCAAAAGAAGACCAACCTCTGAAGAATTAATTACTGAAATTCATTCAGTTTCACATTGGCTACATCAAAATAAATTGGACTTAAACGAGTCAAAAACTTTTGGTAATGATTTTTTTTGAAACTAAAGCAAACACAAACATTCAAAATTGGCCAGTTCAGAAGTGCAATACCTACAAATATCTAGGAGTAATTTTAGACGAGAATTTAACTTTCGAAACACATGTGGAATCCATTTGTTTAAAATTAAAGAAGTGGATCGCAATAATTGCAAGGCTAAGGAGAACTTGCAGTCGCAACACCGTTTTGATGTTCTACAAAACTACGGTGGTATCAATTTTTGAGTATGGACTTCATATTTATGGTGGATCAACGTTAAATAAGCTTCAAAAATTGAACGGTTACGAAAGAAAATTTTGAGAATTGTCTTTAGAAAGAAACCAAGTGACTCCATCTTTGATACTTTATTCGAGTTCAAAATTTTGACAATTTGTGAATTATACATAAAACATCTACTTTCATTCAGCCTTAAATCTTACTTTGGGTTACATTCAAACAAAATGATGAATGAGATTTTGACCGCAAATCAAAATTTTTCGAAAAACACTCGCTCAAAAACCACTCGCATTATACAAACAAAAACGTCAAAAAGAATTTCAACTCGGACATCTCTGGGTTATCGCGGTAGAATTTTGGTAAATTTTCTACTGAAACAAAAAATACTACCTCAGCTTGAACAAGAGACCATGTCCTGTATAAAAGTTAAAAAGCTAGTCAATGCACTTCAATATAGCTTGATCATTCAAAACGATACGTTAAAAAAACTTGTCTCTAAATAAAGTCTGGGCGCTTAATTAAGATACGTTAGTATTTGCAAGCGTCCACTCCTTATGAAATTTTGGATTTATGGATTTTTAATAGTGGATTCTGCTGTGTCCACAACTTCTGCGTGCTTTATAAATTAACAGGAGAAATTTAAATTCAAACTATATGCGAATTAATGAAAACTGTTAATGCAATTTTTGAAAATTGTTGTTCAATATTTTATTACTCCGAAATTACTTAAATCGAATGGGATATCATAAATGCGCAGACGAAAAGGGAAAACAAAACATTTGAAATTAATATCTGTGAAAATTAACAATTGCCTTCTTCATTAAAACAATTAATTTTTTAAGTCTCAAAAAATTGAGAAATAATGCGTTTTAATTTTTTTCAGCTTTCAAGTATTTTGGTTAGCCGTAAAAGTTTGTTTGCGATATTGATGGAGCGATATAAAAGCAGCAATTGTTTGTGATATTGATGGAGAACATCAAGTCTTCGGGAGATACATTTGCTAGAATGTTTTGCTATGTGGACTTCTAAATATATCTTGACTCTCTTTTTTGCTCTCACAGTTTTCATTGTGATATATTAATAATTAGAAAAAGAATCTGTCCACCGACCAGGAGGCTTTGAGTTATTTGTCAAAAACTGACCAATAAATGAGCTTGGCAGGAAATCGCGTGGAGAATTAGAAGACTTTTGTTAACATCAATTTGCTTCCATTTCACAATTTTGTGGATCAAACAGAAATTTGTTTCACTTTTAATTTTACTTTTTCAAATTAGTTGCTAGGGTGATTAGCTGGCTCCCTATTTGAAAAAAAGTACTGTAACTTAATCTAGGCGGCTAAGCATCTTTTTTCCTGCGTTTCTTAGCGGTTTCTTGCTTTTTTCGTACTGAGGATGCACAATCATTTGTCTCCATCAATTCTGAACAATCCATCAACATCTAATTAGTTGAGAAAAAAGAGCACTCATAAAAAAAACTGTCACGGACGAACAATTAAAAAACTGATAATACAAATCAAGAATTCAATGATAATTCAGAAAAAAGTTCAAAAATGGTTCTCACATTTTTGAACAGGGAGTTGCTAATGAGAGTTGAACAAAGACCTGACAACTTCTTAGTATTATCTCGAATCGAAACATGTACAACAGTGAAACAAAACATGAAGAAAAGAGTTATGTACAAAAAATACTCTAAAATTTCACTGGTTCTAATTAGAAATTACATTTGATATAAGTTATGAGAAATTTTTGAGATCAAGTTTAGATTGTCAATATGTCCGGCAGAAGACCTCATCCTGAACATTCTACACGGAATCGATTGATGAATTTTTGTGCCAAATTAGCTAAAAAATCAAATTGAATGTTCAAAGTAGCCTGAAATAAATATAGCGTTCAATTTGTGTCTACTGAGTGCTTGACTGGAGTATATAGCTATATAATTACTTTCAATAATTACAAATTATTAAACAAAACTTGGCATTTTGTCTTAATTTGAAGATGATGGAAAAATAATGTTTTTTCCTGTTCTATGAATAAACGTTCCAGATGACAACCTCTGTTGATGTTTTTGCTCAAAACTAGACTGATTTCATTTTATGGCATCCATTTGGAGAGCAATAATCCCATTTTGTAAAAATACCTTGAGGCAGAGCATTCAAACAAAGTCAGACGAAGCATTGGAAGCTATTTTTGGATATACGGGTACTATTAAATGCTCTGCTGTTGGCTGCAATTTTCCACAAAAAAATGGAATTCTAGGAGGTATTTCAAATCAGAGTTATTGGAAAAGTAATCATATATAATCGGAAAATTGGAAAGCAGAGATTCAAGTCCCTTTTTACTTCATTCCACAAACAATTACTTTTTTTGGAAGTTTTTTATTATGAGAAAATTTCTAATGGTATCATATTTTCTCTCTGCACAAAAATTATTGATCGGTGAAATTTTACTGAACGAAAAATTCCTGGCTGCTCAAGCTAATGATCCAGACAGACTAGATTTTTGATCAGGCGCACTAACGCGCACAATTTTTACGTCTTTGCCAAAATACACGGTCGGGGCAGCCTCAACAAAGATTTCCTGATTAGAATCAGACTCGAGCACTCTTGACTCTGTTCGGAGACAACTTCAAGTGCATTTATGTCTAATCATTGACCCTTTTGAGCGCAATATAATCTGATAAGAGAACATTTTGAGCTTAAATAAGTCTGATCAGGAACGGTCTATTTAGCTAATTTGGCTCTGTTCGGAAGGTAATTCGAGCACATCTTGGTTTCAATAAATAAGGCAAGTTGGTATGATCAGAGCTCATTTCGAGAGTGCACATAGAGCTAAGGAAAATTTTTTCGGCGCACTTGAGCCTGGTCTGGGTTGCATTCAAGTGCACTTCGGGCGAAGAAAAATTTTGTGAGGGATTCAGTCTAATCGGTGACCGTCTGATCAGAGGTCAATTCGGTGTGGTACGACATGATCAGATATGATTTGGATTATGCAGTAGCCAGGTGGCTTTTGTGGGTGGGCTTGCCCCCTTTCCCCGATGTTGACGATGCCCCGCCTGTCCCTCCTAACCCAGGACCGCATATCATTCGCCATGGCGTAGATGCAGAAAGGTCGCCGCACCACAAGCAAGTTGTGGATAGGCAGTCACACACTACTACTAATATATCTAGTATTATGATACAAATGCAACTAAGTTACCAGTAAAAAAAAGGCAATAAGAGCCGGTATCCCGCCTAAATTAGCTGCGAATTGCAGCTCTGTGCGACAGCTACAACAACAACAACAACAACAACAACAACAGATATGGTTTCCGTCTGGGACCTCAGCTTGAGTAGCATATAATTCCTGACCCCCAATTAAATTTGTAGGTTTGGAACAATAAAATAACAATTAAGTATGTCAGTCGTTGTTTTTGCAGACACCTGAGATTGAAATTGTAAACGAAGTAGACGGGATTAGTGAGTGTACACACGTGTGCGAGGTGAACAAGATCCATTCACTCTATGCCAAACGGGACAGCAGTCTCTGCAATGACCAACATCATCAAATTCACAACGGAACCGCCAAGAGGAACAGCTCACATCCCGTTGTTGTCATTAAGAACCTAATCAACAGGTTAGTATTATAATCAAAAATTAGATCTATTAATTCTGTTTTGGCTAATATGGAGCCAGAGTTTAAAAATATGTCTGCCGTTATAGGGCACTTTATTATGTAAGAAAGCATAAACTATGGTGTATTTACAGAAATGGGGGGGGGGGTTACGGTATACGTACACGTATACCGTATAACCCCCAATTTCTGTAAATAGACGATAGTAGGGTGGGGCTATAATGGGAAAGCTCGTTTTATTTTTTATCATTTCTTCAAAACACAATTTTACAAATTTATGTGTAGATTCAGCGCTTTGGAGCACGAGAGAAAACTGTCAGCCCTTTTCATCAGTGTGGGCTCCGCTTTTCTCATCCTGACGACCCCCGATGTCCTTGTAAACCTGGTGGATACATTCCACCCTGAGTCCACCGAGTGGAGGGCGGATTACCACCTTCTGCAGAGATTTATGCAGACTCTCTTCATCATCAATTTCTCTATCAATCCTATTATATACCTCCTGATGAATAGTTATTTCAGGATGCAAGTTACCATATATTTTTGTTGTCGCCACTCCGCCCATCAACAACTATGACTTTCTTATTTAGCTTTCATCTCCCTTTTTTCTTCAATCGCAGTCAAATTGTGATTTGATGTTTCAAATCTTTTTGGGTTAATTTCCCCCAAAATGTTATGATGCACCAAACCCCTCCAAGTAGTTTGATGTACTATTAAATATCAATTTAAACTTTCTTCTGCCAGTGTGGCCATCTGGTTGAATATTTTTTTAAAAAAAATTGCAACTTTGACTCTATTTAGGATAAATTTTAGGAACTATGAAACATCTAAAAATAATAAATTACGACTATATATCATGTAGTCTTCTATAGTGACCCATATGATCAGATGATTAGATGTGTTGATCAATAGATTTTTTGCTCATTCTAGGGATTTTGCATGACATTTTTGTTGTAAAGTAAATATCTTCGTATTCCGTGAAAATTAAGTTTGAGACAATAACCGCAAAGAATAAAAGTACAAGAAACTTTTCAACAAATTGAATGAACTTGATTGATGAAAAATTAAGGCACTCAACGCAAGTAAAAAAATTGTATGAACTTCTCAACAATTTGAAGGAATTTGATTGACAAAATGAACACTACAACGTCGGATTGAATCCCGGGCTGGCCAACCAGAGCATTTCAGTACTGAACCTGAAAATTTCAATCTAACTTCTAAAACCAGTACTTAAACAGCTTGAGGTGTAATTTTCTTGAATGAGCCTGTGGTGTTATGTAGTATGATGTGAATATGCCTGTGGTATGATGTAGTATAATGTGAAAATTCTAGTGGTTTGATGTAGTATGATGTGAATATACCTATGGTATGATGTAGTATGAGATTAAGATGCCTGTGGTGCGATTTAGCATGATGTGATTGGGCCTGTGGTGTGAGATAAAATGATGTGAATATGCCTCTGGTATGATGAAGTATGATGTGAATATTCTTGTGGTGTGATGTAGTAAAATGTGAATATGCCTGTATTCTGATTTAGTATGAAGTGAATATGCCTAAGATAAATTGTATTATGATGTGAATATACCTGTGATCTGATTCACAATCAGCGCTAAAACAAGTTAAAAACAGAATGGTCATACGATAATGTTATTTATGCTGACAATTGCATGAACATAATACATGACAAGAATAAGGAATCATAGAACTCATAACACCAACTAGTACCTAAAAATTCGAGTTTGTCGATACTCTAAACTTGAGGTATTTTTAAGTGGTAACTTTCTATGAGATAATTACAGACTTCTTTTTTAAGGTTTTTTCCTGGAGAACCAAAATAGAACTTAGCTTGCGAAGTATAGTTTCATCTAAATTTTTCACTCAGATGACAAAGTATTAAAAAATGAATAGTTGACTGTTCGCTTAAGAATTTTTTGTGTTTATAACAATAGTCTAACTTAAACATTTTTGCCTCTTTATTGTCCTAAAATGACACACTTAAACCTTTATGACAAACTTAATTTTTTCATATCGCAATTTGTCTGTTGGGAGGTTTGAGCTCTCAAACAGTCCTTTAAAACTGGAGCAAATATGAATTATGTAACGTAATTGTTACTTGTTTGCATGAATCTTTTCGGCTTGTGCCCCAGTGCCCCATACTGCTAGCACATACGGAAAAAAACCCGTTTGCATTTTAGTACAAATAAATCTAACTTTAATTTTAAGCTTTAACACATACAGGATAACAGAGATTAATCCAATCCGATTCTAACAGTATTTCGCTCTGCAATGTCTACATTCTCAGGTTTTTGGCAGCAATAAAAAGTAGCTTTTGTTCCGTTTGAGCCCCCCAGTATGTTATGCCCCCACGTTACAAAGCACGTGCCATTATTAGATTGTGCCACGAGTAGATTATTGTGCATAAACATAGCACGTGCGTATGATGGTGCCAATAATTTGCACCCAATAAGCTGGGAAGTGGCATAAACCACAAAAAATTGAAAAGATGCAAGACAAGTTGAACAAAAATGTTCATCAAATTGGTCACAATGTAGTGTCTGTTTGCATAGTTTGTTGTTTCTCAAAACGTAAAACCATAATCGATTTTCATTGTACCAGCAATTTCTGGCAAGACCAACTGAGTGGAGCGCACTTTTTTAAATGAAAAATAACTTGCGGTCGGAATTTGTTGCACAAGCAGATTAAATTAATAGGTCATTTTGAGCGAACAATAATCTAAAATGGTGGCAGGACAACTTAACCAACTGTATTTTACCCAATGCCATTTTAACTAATGCCCTTAAACGCAGCTTACTATTTAACGCTATGACAAGTTACTAAAGGCCGTTTTGCCAAATGCAATTATGCCCGACCAGACATCTGAAATTTATCTTTGGAAAATAAACGATCTGAGGTTAGATTTTTTTTTGAACTAAGTAGCATCTAAAAAAGTATTAAATTACTATATCAATTTGTTTTCTAAACTGACCCGAAAGATAAGATGATAAAATGACTTGATCGATAGATTTTTTGCACATTCTGATGATATTTCATGTCGTTTTTGTTGTAAAGTAACTATCTCCCTAATCCACGAAAATTGAATTCAAGGCACTCAACGCAAGGAACAAAATTTTTTAAACTTCTCAACATTTTGAAGGAATTTGGTTTACAAAATGAACACTACAACTTGGGATTGAACCAGGAGTTGGCCAACCAGATCATTTCAGTACTGAATCTGAATATTTAACTACTAACCTGTAGAAATAGTACTTAAGGAGACTGATCACATCATAAAAGTAGGCCACAATATCCAGAGAAAATAAGTTCGTTCAGACTAAAGTCATAGCAAATACATTAAGTTTTGCAAGGTCACTCGCCCTTCTATTGAGTTTACTTCTATTCGATGTATATTTAACTCATATGCATCGTCTTTTCAATTAATAGAAGTGTGATGTAGTTCAGTGTGAATATGCCTGTGTTGTGATGCAGTATGGTGTGAATATGCCTGTGGTCTAATTTAGCATGATGTGAAAGGGCCTGTGGTGTGATGTAGTATGATGTGAATATGCCTGTGCTATAATGTAGAATGATGTGAATATTATCGCGGCGTGATGTAGTATGATGTGAATGCACCTGTGTTGTAATGTAGTATGAGGTGAACATCCCTGTGGTGTGTGTATTATGATGTGATTATATCTGTTGTGTTTTGTAGTATGATGTGAAAATGCCTGTGTTGTGATGTAGTTTGAGGTGAAGATGCCTGTGTTGTGATGTAATATGATGCGAAAATGCCTGTGTGGTGGTGGTGATGTAGTATGGCGTGAATATGCATGTGGTCTGATGCACAATCAGCGCTGAAACAGGTTAAAAACAGGGTAATTTTTGCTGACTATCAGAACTGAAACAGGTCTAAAACAGAATGGTTGTACAATAATGTTAATTAGTTGGGTAATTGCATGAAAATAGTTATGAACAGATCAAAATCAGGATAAAATTACAAATAAATTTTTACTCTGAAAAAGAGTTTAATCAGTTTTTATTTTGACATGAACAGAACATCTACAAATGTAAAAAACTATACACTTTTTTTTCGAATTTACAATAGTTTAGCACTGCCATACTCTGGGTTATCAGCCCAGGATGTTACTTGAGCATACTATATGCTAAAAATTACGAATCATAGAACTCATAACACAAACTAGCACCTAAAAATTAGAGTTTGTTGACACTCTAAAAATTGGTACTTTTAAATCATAAAACTCTTTGAGATAATTCAAGACCTCTTTTTTAAGCTTTATCCTGGAGAACTAAAAGTGAACTTAGCCTGAGGAGTATCTTTTCATCTAAAGCTTTCAATGAGATGACAAAGTATAAAAAGAAAAAATTGTTGACTCTTCTCTTAAGAATTTTTCTGTGTTTACAATAGTAGTCTTACATAAACATGTTTGCCACTTAATTGTCTTAAAATGATACATTTAACCCGTTGAAATTTCTGATATTACGATTTGTGTGATTGGAGGTTTGAGCTCTTAAAGATTCCGTTAAAACTGGAGCAACTTTAAATATGTAACGTGACTGTTACTTGTTTGCATGAGTCTTTTCCATTTGTGCCCCCAGTACCTTATGTAATATTTACTGCTCTAGCACAAACGGAAAAAAAATTCGTTTGCGTTTTATTTCAAAAAACCTCAACTTTAGTTTTTGGCTTCAACACATACGGGATAACAACGATTAATCCAATTCGGTTCTAACAGTATTCAATTCGGCACTGTCTCCTTTCTCAC
Organism: Convolutriloba macropyga; assembly: GCF_964194025.1. Taxonomy (NCBI): domain Eukaryota; kingdom Metazoa; phylum Xenacoelomorpha; order Acoela; family Convolutidae; genus Convolutriloba; species Convolutriloba macropyga. The sequence goes on from NC_134473.1 coordinate 60,308,701, forward strand.
GTTTTTTGTAGCAAAAAAGTATCTTCTTTTCCGGCTAGTTGAACAAAAGCTAGTTGAACAAAAATGTTCATCAAATTGGTCATAAAGTGGTGTGTGTTGGCATAAATTGATTTTCCTCAAAACCTAAATTCATGATTGATTATCAGTGTAACAGCAGTTTCTGGCCAGACCAATCGAGTGGGGTGCATTTTTTAAATCAATAAAAATTTTTAGTCGAAATGTGTTTGCACAAGTAGATGAAATTAACAGGTCACTCTAAGCAAAGAAAAAATTTCGGGTTAATCATCTAAAACGGTGTCAGGACAATTTACCCAATTGCATTTTACCCAATGCCATTTTAGCTAAGGCCATTATACCCTACCTTACCTTTTGCCCAATGACATTTTACCCAATGCCTTTATACCCGACCAAGCATCTAAGACTTATGTTTGGAATTTATTCGAACATAGGTTAGACTTTTTTTGTAGTTTTAATTAGGCAGACTAGTGAGAACTCGTTTCCGTTTCGTACAAAAAATATCATAAAATTCACTACTATGTAGAATGTTTTCATCAACAATTCCTCTCAAACGGAATGAACTGAACAGGTTATATTATAATCCGTGGGACAAGGATTGGAGTGAACTAATTATTCTCCGGAAAAAGCGTTTGAACTGAAACGTAAAATCTGTTTGAATTTTTTATTCAGTATGTTCAACTTACGATAAAGAGCTCAATAATTAACACGTTATTTTTTTGTAATAAAGTTGTGCAGTTAGAGTCAAAATAGAGCGATGACTAGAACAAAAGCTTCCTAAATTGGACATCGTCTTACCTATTTTTGTATCTTTTCTTAAATTTTCAGGCCTTTTTGCAATCAATTTATTTTTTTGAACCTCTCCTGTCAAATTTTAGAGAAATTTACCTGCTGAATTCATTTGAAATATAAGAAGCTGTTATTGAGATTTAAAGAAAAAAATAGAAATGCTGACAATTAGGGCCAAGAAAATTTTCTGAAAACAAGTTGGCAGCAGTTTTATCCAAAAACGCTCTAGTTGAGATTGATTCCAAAAACTCTTTCAACAAATTGGGGTTCAATTAACTTTTATGCTAGTTTCTATATTTCTATCTTTAGCATATAAGAAAAAAATAGATCTAAATTAAATCATTTTTAACGGAAATTAACGAAAAATTATCTGAAACTGCATAACTCCCCTAGTCAATGGATACTATGAAGTCTTGTATTTGTTCAGTTTTGCTTTGGACGGGTCGTCGCTACTCGAGAAAGACCAACTTTGAACTTGACAACATTCTGCGTTCGGTGAGCTCTTTATTGTATGTCTCATATGTCTTATACGATACATATATCAATCAGCCAAAAGTAATTGCACAAAAAAAAGTTGGCCATATAGAGCCTCCCCATGTTTGCATTCAGAGCAAAAAAAAACGAAATTCTAAAACTTTTCCCAAAGTACAAAAAAAAAAATTTTTATATGACTGCAGGGCGACTACTTTTTTTTATTAAAAAAAGAAATGGCGGATGTGAAATGGCGGAAATGACGAAAATCTCCCTATTCTATAATTACATATTTTGATAAGTTTAATGTCTAGTTGTTATTCATTCTCGTGCTATTTTAACAGTGTTAGCAGATAATCCAAATGTATTTTTAATTAAATCCTGCAATTGGCAACCAGAAATAATGACATGTTTAATCTTTCTTTAATTTATAATTCTTCATATTATTGATGTCAAAATTCGCTGTTTAGCTGAAAATGTTGTTTTAATGTCCAAAAGTTGAAATCTGTAGCAATCACACGCTCATATTTCTCCTTTTTGCTGCTCATAAAGAAAAAATATATAAAGGATCTTGAAAAGAACACAAAGTAAGACATGATTCTTAATAGTCATAGTCATACTCATTCTATGGATTCTTAGAAACCATAATAACCACAATATTAACTATTTTGGTATCTTTCAATCCAGGTGAAATTTGCCTGTCTACAGTAATGATGAATTTGATCTTGATCTTCAATCAGATGTCGTGATTCCAAGCGGATTTCATCTCTCTTGCTTTTATCCCCATTTTTAGTGTTCTGTGTTTCCGATTTTCCGTAAACTTAAGTGATCTCACTGGCTACCAAGAATGCTAGCTCATTCCGCGTCTCCATTTATGGAATATCTTGTGAGGAAGTTTTGATATCAACGTGCAGTTTGGGTTAATAAAAACTATCGCTTATGAACTTAATTATTACTTTAATTGTGACGTTAGTTAAGCAGGATCTTAAAAAGCGTCGCCTTTCAAAATCATAATAATGAAGGAATGAACGAGAGTTCAAAGTGTAATTAGACGCCAGACTATTTTATTACTCATAAGTACCCTTATATTTGATGACTTATTCTATTTGAACAACCTTCAGTCCAGAAATTTTAGTCACAGAACAGAGAAAAGATTCACATAAAAGCATGTCTTAAGCCCCCACCCTCGGAAGGTTATGACCATCTATATCTGTATTTTGACACTATTACATTGGTAAAACTGCAATTTAGTCAAGTAAATTGTAGTTTCGTAAGTAAATTGCACACTAAATCGCACCTCATATTAGGCTGTACCAACCATTATCAGAGCCAAAAAAAAGCATTAGTTCATTCACACATGTTTATGAAATCAAGAATTCGGTTCATGGGGGCAAAGGAAAATTAAACAATTTTCTTTACAGGTTAAATTTGAATTTTACCTTCTATTTCAATAGCCGGGGCATTTTTACATTAAAAATATCAATCAGGGAAAATGTTTACTATAATTATAATTATTGTTAGATAGCTAATTTGACTGGCAATTTGTAATTAAATTAATGATAAACTCATAAACTACTTGATGTGAAAAGTTCTATTAGCTGTACTAGTTCTCAATGAAATACTATTTCCTCCATAGACTCTTGTCCTTCTTATTGCTATTTATTGTATAAATAAAGCTTATCCCCCAAAAAATGTTTTCTCCTAAAAAAGAGCTTTGCACATATGACTTTAGAAAAAATTTAAAATCATAAATGGAACTCGACTAAATTTGACACAATAACTTAAAAATGAAAGGTAAATTCAAAGAAGATTGCTTATAAAGTGACGATTGTCACATGTGGGGTTCGATTACTGTGTACGGCAAAGTTGGATTTAGACAAACGAGTGGAAAATTGTTGTAATTAACCGTGTGAAAATTGTTGCCACCGCGTGTTAAAATTGAGCGAAAAAACTCGGCTAACTTCTTAACCGCCTAAGTCCTTAAAAGCCTTAACTAAAGCCTCTTAAGCCTATATCATGTTTCTGAAATTTTCTGTTGCTCAACTTTGTAAAAAAAGGACCACTCAAGAAGACTTGAACGCCACAACTGACCCTACAAACCAACAAGGCGGCTCGGTAACGTGCGATGGCACATAAGGTTCCGACCCCGCCCATCCACAATTTTGGCATAATTGTCTACCAAATGAGGAACAGATAGAAAAACCCAAAAATTATTTTTTGGAAATCCCAAAAAACCCAAAAAAGCCCACGTATATTTCAAAAAAATTGTGTATGGACGATAAGATAGCCTCCAAAGCAAATAACTCAGTGGAGTAAAAATTAAAGCATTAGATTGCTGTTATATGCCAATATTAAGAAAGCGAGTCAAGACGAACAGCAAAATCAAAAAACAACAACAACAACAAACATTAATTACATCAAAAACTTTATGTCCATTTTAAAAAACAAAATTTAATAAGATGAACCTGAAACTGAACAAAAAAACTTATAAATCACCAGATCAGATATGGACCAGTCCATAAAAGGTTTGGTAACAATTAGACAAAAAAGGACAAAAACAGTAAAGTTAAAAAATTGGCTTATTTTTTTTGAAAACCATTAGAAATCAAAAAAAATATCACAATAGTTTACGATTATTATTGCTTCTATAGAAGGGCATTAGGACTTGTCCTTATTCATTTTTAAGTGGCTAAAAAGAACAACAAAAAGACAAACAAAAATTCAATTGAAACTTGCCAAAAAACGCTTTAAAAACAGTCAAGCCATATTTTGGCCCTAAAAATATATTTGGTCGCGCTTTTTTCAAGCACCGATAATGTAGCATGTAGCCAATTATTAGTGAGACTAGGTTTCAAGTAGACAAAAAAGAGAAAAGAGCAAAAGTGTGTAATAATTTTGATTTTTTTTCGAAACAAAATTATATCCAAAGTCATGAAAGACATTAATTACAAAATGATATATTTAAATAGGGTCGATTATTTATCCAAAGGAAGCCATTGAGACCTGGAATTATCCAGACTATGTCTTTCGTCTACAAAAAGAACGTAAAATATGACAAAAATCAATTTAATTTATTTTTTTTGTGAAAAACCGGTGTTGAAGTCAGTAATGTCATAACGCATTCTTTAACAAAATAGATTTTGGGACATCAATCCCTTTCGAAACTTTCCCTTGACACCCATAATGTCATAATTGACCTGTGATTGACGAGGTTAGGTAACAAAAAGAAAAAAAAGAACAGAATTGCGAAGTTAAAAAGTTTTCTTTTTAGTTTTGGAAAACTATTGTTTTCAAAGTCTTGAAAGCCATCAGCTATCTAATAAAATCAGAAGCTATCTACTAAAATCAAGATCATATATTCTTCCGTGAAAAGCCAGTGAAACCTATCACTATGCAGGAAATTTCATACGACCGAAACGACAAAGTAAAAATGACAGTTAAACACAAAATTAAAAAATTCAATTAATTTCTTCAAGAAGAAAGGGTCGAGGCCGTTAAAATGATAATCTATATCTTTCAGATATGAGCACTGTTAATACTGTGATGATGTGACTAGAAAACGGGAAAAACTGGCAAATATTTAAAAACAAAAAAATCTGAAATCTAGTAGTATCAGAGCCAGAAAACAATACCTACAGGCTTAAAACCGCAATCGAGACTAAATTTTAAATCAATAGAAAGATGAGGCTTTCTTTCTTTGCTGACACTAAGCTACAATAGACTAAATTAAGAAAAAAATAGAGGAAAATTCATTAAGCCATTATTTATTTAAAAATCAATTATTTTTAAAAGTCGAAACGATCATAAATTTTCAAGTAAAACACTAAATCCATTAGCTTGGAGCTGCTTAGGAAGCCATTTGGACTTATCACTCCGGAGCTTTGATTTGATATTTTCTGTTCTTTATTTTTTTAAAAAATGTCTTCAAAAAAAGACCGACTAATTACTATCCGAATTCTTTTTGGATTGTAACAGTCCAAGATCGGCCCAAAACTAGCCCTGCTAACGCTTATTGTCCGTTAGGAACAACTGATTTTTCGTGAGTTGTAGATATAGGTAATTTGTTAGTTGAAAACTCAAAAATAAATTCTGCATTTTTGATAATCAACGAGTAAAGTTAGCAAAAAACGGCAAAGTTTTAATTACAGAGCAGTCTCAGCGGAAGTTGTAGCAGGAAAAGCCCCCTACTGAGTCTACAAAGATTTCAGTAGTGTTGTTTGGGCGTGTACTGCCAGCAACTGTTATCAAAGGGGACTAAAGTAGCTTATTTCGTGCTGTTTTTGATGTAAAAGACTGAATTTTGAAATATTTATCCAGAGTTTTTGACCAAAAGATTAAATCAGAATAATCAACAATGATTGTTTGTCTTTAAAAATTAAAGCAACGACAATATTCTTAAAAATTTTAACAAACTTTAGCAAAATTGACGAAAATTTAGGCAAAAATTTTGGAAAATCTGAATAAAAACAACTTGAATTCACTCTACTTTTCTCAGAAGTTTAAACCTCGATAACTCCCTGTAGAAAACGAAAACTTAAAACATAGCTGGCAGATTGCCAGAAAATAGCCGCAATAGATTCGTCGATCGGCAGTCTAAAAAAACAGTAAAAAAGACAGACCAAAAAAATTCGTCTTTTCATTGAAGGCTGATCTGTTATATTTTGAATAAAAATCTGTATAAGTAAATGCTACCTCTATTAGCTGATCTCAAATACCCTTCATTTAGAGTGACACACACCCATTTGACCTTATCTCTTTGAATTAAAGTAAATAAATGTCAATTTCAAAGTGAGGAAGTCATTTTTGAGAGTGAGGAAAGTCAAGTGTGACCGAAAATTTAATCACGCGCGTGAACAAATAAACTCGCTCCACTAAGAGCGAAAAATGACGTCACACATGCAATTCAGTTGAAATTGCATGAACGAATGAACAAAAAGTGGCTGTGACGTCATATGGCCGTAACAAAGATCATAACGACGAAATAGAAAAAACCAGGACAAGTCCTGAGATGCAATTCAAAGAATTGAATGAGATACTGAGAACTAATGTACCTGGCCAACAGATCAACTGAACAATCCAAGCCAAAAGGACAATCTCAAAAGTTGAGAAACTAATATAATCAAACGAACTAAACAAAATATTCGTTGCTAAAATTCTTGACGCTTTCACCCTGAAGAACAAATTAGTTATAATTCAATATACTCACGAGCTCACGCACAAGACTTGAAATAGATCTACTATCCACTAAAGGCAGATAAACTCGAGAAATATGACAAATGCTCCAAAAAAATGACAAGTGCAAAAAATAAATTTTGCAGAAATAAAATGTTCAAAACCAGGTTTTAGTCTGTGTAGTGCTCCCATTTGACCCATCTACAAGGCCAAAGAATTTCGTTGACCTGTAAAGATCCTTAAACTCAGAAAAACACAGAAAAATTTGCAAAAAAAATTAAAAAAACAATGGCAAATTATAACAAATTCTTGCTAAAATTCGCGATATTAAGAACTTCAGTACCATTTCATTGTCTCCAGAGATTCTCCAGCATTTCTATTTCTAAGCGCAACGAGCTTCTCTGACTCAAAAAGATGAACAAATTCGGAACATGAAAATAATTTAGAGAAATATTGAATTTAAATTTTATCAAAAACTCGTGTCATTAAAATATTGATAACCAATCAATTTCCTGGGGCAACTATGCAGTAACTTGTTATCAAACCGTAGAGGAGACTCCGTGGCCCTTGGTGCCGGAAAACCTGCTGGTGGAAAATCTTGCTGGTGGAAGGTTTTCAAAAATCTTGAAAAATTTCAAGTTTTTTTTAAAAAATCTGCTAAAATTAGTGATATTAAAACATGAAAACCTGCGTCATTGCCACTAGACAATATGCATTAACCTATTATCAAAACCAGGAGGAGGTTCGTTGGCACTTGAGGTTGGAGAAACCTAAAAAGCAAGTTTCATCAAATATTGCTAAAAATGTGTGATATTAAAAAGATGAAAACCATTGCATGGCCAATAAAAATTCTTTAGTAAACTATAATCAAACGCTATGGGGACTTTCTGGCTCCAGGGGCTCTGAAAAATTAGATAATGCCAACAATTTTTTTAAAATAAAATGCAAGTTTTATCAAAAAAATTGCTAAAATTCGTGATGTTAAAATATTGAAAACCATTCTATTACCACTAGAAACTATGCAGTAACCTATTATTAAACCCTGAATGATTTTGCTTAACAACTAGGGCTGAAAAACTCAAAAAATGACAAACATTTGCAAAAAACTTGAAAAAAATTGTAAAAATTAGTATAAAGTTGCGTGTTTATGTTTCGAGTATCATTTATAGCTCTTATTATTATTATTATTATTATTATTATTATTATTATTATTATTATTATTATTATTATTATTATTATTATTATTATTATTATTATTTATAGCTCTTAAAAAGGACATAAAAAGTAATTATTTCTTTACAAAGACCTCTTTCAACTCTTAAAAACCTCTATTTTAGACTGGTCCAACAAAAAATTGAAAGAAGAAGAAAAGACGCGAAAAACTGCAACTTTATGAGCACAAAAACTCCTAAAAATACCTTTTGACCTTGAAATACGGCATTCCCAGTTGCTTCATAACTCTAACCATTTCAAGGACTAATAAACGCGGCTAAGGGCCTCTAATGAAACTTGATGACCGCTGAGCTTTACCGGTTTATCCCGTTCTGAAAGCTCAAAGTCATGAAAAAAGTGTGAAAACATCTTACAAAAATAAAAAACATAGCAGTACAAGTCCTGAAATACAATCCAAGTAATTGAATGAAAAACGGACCTAATGAACCTGACCAGCAGATCAATTGAACAATCCCAGCCAACAAGACAAAATTTCAAAAGTTGAGAAACTAAAAGAATCAAACAAACTAACCAAAAAAACGATCATTGCTAAAACCCTTGAAGCTTTTAACTTGAAGGCCATATATGACTCATTTCAAAATACTCATTAACTCACGCAAAAACTTTGAAAGAGATTAATCTGCCACTAAAAGTAGATAAACTGGACAAATATGACAAATGCATCAAGAAACTGAGAAGAGAACATTTAAAGAAAATTTCCAAAAATAGGGCTTTAAAAAAGTCAAAAAAAGTTTTTGACTCTGGAGTTATGTTTTGTAAACCGTCTACAACATTTAAAAAGTTTCGTTGGCCAGTAAAGATAGTTAAACTCAGAAAATGACAAAAAATCGAAAAATTTGAAAACAATCGAAAATTTTACATTGGAAGCTTTATTGAAAAAATTCCCCAAAATTGCAAAATTAAAAAAGTGGAAACTATTTTATTGCCTCCAGAAACTATGTAGTAACATACTAGCAAACCCTATAGGAGGTTCCCTGGCCATTGAATAAAAATTTCAAAAATTTAAAGAAAAAAATTGCAACTTTATCAAAAAATTGGTAAAAGATATTAAAATGTTGAATACCATTCCATGGCCAAAAAAATTTCAGTAAACTGTTAGCAAACCCTAAATAAAGTTTCTTGCCCCTGGGGCTGGAACACTTGAATAATGATAATAAATGTCTGAAATGTTGAAAAACCAAATTGGTAAAAACCAAAAAAATTGGTAAAATTCATGAAGTTAAAATCTTTAAAACCACTTCATTACCACTAGAAACTATGCAATAACCTATTATTAAACCCCAGAGGAGCTTTTCCGACATCAAAGTCTGAAACAACAAAAAATGACAAAAATTTTCAAACAATTTGAAAAAATTAGTATAAATTACCGTGTTTATGTTTGGAGTGGCAATAGATATAGCGCTTAAAGTGGCCGTAAAAAGCAATTACGTCTTGCAAAGGACCTTTATCAACTTTAATAAACCTCATTTTCAGACTGGTCTAACAAAAAATCCAAAAATGACGAGAAAGTGCTAAAATTTTCATTATTTTAGGCTCAAAAACTCCCAAAAATGACCTTTTAGCCTTTAGTTACGGCCTTCCCAGTGGCTTCACCACTCTGAGTACTTGAAAGAATACTAAACGCGGGCCTCTAATTAAACTTGATGCCTGCTGAGCTTTACCTGTTTATCCCGTTTTGAAAGATCAAAGTCATGAAAACAGCCGTGAAAACATCTTACAAAAATAAAAAAAAAGTCAGAGCACCAATACAATCCAATACTTGGATTGTAAAAAGACAGAGCACCAAAACAATCCAATTCTTGGATTGTAAAAAAACAAGAGAATGCCAATAATAGCCTGAAATATCGCTCTGCGGCTATTGAAAATCTTTTTAATTCCATATTCTACGCTGGACGAGCTTTCTAATGATACCAGTCTCAACTCTCTACGATGAATATATCGATCGACGAAAATTGCCTGAACAAAAATAATCCATTTGAGTATATATTTCCTCCCCCCTCAAGAGGGGTCAGAACAACTAAGTGACCATTTCAAAATTATGTATTTCCCGGGTTAACCACCAAAAAAAACTAACAACCATAAAACCCCAAATATGGATTTTATGGAAACTTAGTACACGTACAATGATCATAAAAATTTGTGAGTTTGGCCGAAAAACAATCCAAAGGGCCACATGAAGTTTCGAAACAACGTTTATGTGCATGAAATTTCAAGTTTCTGAACTTTACTTTTATGGTCCTGTGCTTACCACAAAACGCCATAAAAAATATGGACCGTTTTATTGTTACAAATTTTCCATAAAAATTGCTGTAATACACAATGCCCAATTATTTCTGTTATTCTTCAGCTCAGTTCGACAGTCCAGATTTGGATTCATTAAACCTAAAAAACATAAAATTCACTTCTATGGTATTTTTTGCAGATTGATTTGATTCGTTATAAAGGGTAAACTTGCAAGAAAGAATGAAACTTCATTTTTAAAAATAAACTTTCATAATTATGTTTTTGCCAGAAAATTTGTTAATTGAGAACATGAGGGGGCGGTTTTACCGTCTGCTCGGTCTCATTTCTCCAATTATTAATTCAGTAACTTTGCCACTGCAAGTCCCAAGCCCGGAATGACAAAGGAGGAGGGAAACCATAAAAAATTATACTGGAAGCCCAAAAAGTCAGTTTTTAAATTCACTTAAGAGCATTTTCTGGCATATGCTTCTGTGTTCTACCATAATGCTGCCCATATATGTTGACTTACCTATCATATTACGGACCATACAATGTATATTACTAACCATAAAGGACCATATATGGTATCCTACTCACCATAAAATGGACCATATATGGTATCTTACTCACAATTAAACCGACCATATATGGTAGCTTGCAAACTATAAAACGGAGCTTATATGGTTTCCTACTAATCATAATAGCACCATATATGGTATCTTACTACCCATAAAACTTATCATTTATGGTCTCCTACTAATTAGAAAACGAACCATATATGGTATCTTACTAACCATAAAACGGACCATAATTGTTACTCATAAACTATCAGCTTCTCCATAAAAAGGAAAAAATTAATGGACACTTACTTATCATAAAACGAGCTATATATGGAAACTTAAGGATCATAGCAAGATCATAGAACAAAAGTAATTTATGACTTTTATGGGCCATTTATGTTCCGTTCTATGATAAATAAGGTTTCATATATGATCCGCTTTATGTTAAGTAAGGGACCATATAGGTTTCGTTTTATGGTAAATAGGGTTGTTCAAACAGGGTAATTCATAAAGGCAAAAACAGGCCAGATTCCATTTTTCTCGTTTCTGAAGAAGCATCGTTTCAAAATTTTGGGCGAGTTCCTCTTAAAATTAAAATTTTCAAAAATGGCATAAAATGTACTTCCTCAGGCCAATTTCTCCTTAGTTGCCATAATTACTTAAAAATGCTGACACTGTCTCCGTAATCTTAGATGAATTTCCAGAGATGAGTTTCAGTAAGATGGTTCACAATGAAAACGAATTGTATTGTTGTCTCTTTTTAATTAAAATGATCTGTTTTAAATTTTTTAATGTCATTTACAGACATATCAGTTTTTATATCCACGTTCAATTTACGACATATCTCATTTACATACAAAAGAGGCACAATGAAGCCATTTATTTCGCAGAAAATTTCGTACTTTTTGGTTTTGACAAAGAGTTTGCATATATTTTAAATCTTTTTTTTTAGATTTTTGCATCTATCTGCGGCTCATTTTGTAGACCACCGACTTACTATCAGTAATTAAATGAAAGGATCAGTAAAGGTTTCATAAAGATGTAGCAGTTGATATCCAATGTCTCTTATGTCTTTGAATTTATGATTTCAAAAAATAGTTGAATTAACTCTTCAATCTTTTGATCGTGTTAACTCGAATTAACTCTTCAAAACAGCCTTCAGATTGCCGGAAAAAAAGCCGCCGTTGACGCGTTTGATGCACAACACGACTAAAACAAAAAAAAACAAATTGACCAATTTTTTTTCATTGTCAAAAAGTGATATAATTTATCGTGCAGTTTCACTTAGATTCTAAAACTATACTTAATTCAGCTTCTAAACTGAACGCTAATAAGCTTAATACCAATGTCAGCTAGCAAACACTATAATGTACTTTGATAACCTAATTCTCAATGTCTTAATGACCGGGCTTTACCGGTTTATCCCATTTCTTTTGATGCACAGGAGCATTATCTTGTTGAAAAATAATGTCCAGGAAAAGCATTTTTTCATCGTAAATTTTCAAAATGTTCATAAAAACTTAAAACGTTTAGCTTTTTTGTCCTGCAATTTCCGTCCATCTGATCGTATTGCACCCCAAAACATAAGTGATCGTTGTCCGAACTCAAATTCTTTTTTTTTCAAGAAATCTCGTTCCATTTCTTTGAAAAACTCCATCGCTAGAGATGCGCACCCTTCATCAGTAAAAACAACATTTTGCCAGAAAGGCAAGGGCTCTTTTAGCATATTGATACAGCATTTTGAACGAAAACACCTGCTTTTTTCTTCAAACTGACTTTTTTGCAGCATTTCTTGAAAAAAGCCATGTTTTTTGAGAACTTGTCTAACTGTACCTCTGGAAATTGTGTCGTAGCAGAAGAAAGCGTTATGAACCACTCTAATGCGCTCCAGTGAGGTTTTGGAATCTTTCAAAATATCAGTAAATAACTTTTTTCTGTTTTTTTTGACAATTTTGGGGGTCTTCCGCTCAATTTTTGGGCCTCGAAACTCTTATTTTTCAAGTAACGTTTGCATGCATACTGTGCACTCGATCTTGACTTCAAGTTAAGTTGCTTTTGTATTTTAGGCCATGAAAATCCGACATCTCGGAGCGTAACAACTTGGCAAACGGTGAAAGAACAAAGCGGTTTAACCATCTTTTCTGTTTAAGCGGAGAAAAGGAAAATGAAATTTCTCTTAAAACTTCTGAATTTCACACCTAGCGCAAATCATGCTTATGAAGCACGAATCATGCTTTAAAAGCAGAAATCATGCTGTACGTAGCTTTTTGGTACCATAGTGTATGATTCCTACAAACTTCGCTCAAGAACAAACATTTTCACGCGCTGCAGTAAATTTTACATTATTGCAAAATTATACCGATTCAGCTTGAAACCACGCTTAAATAGGCACCCAATTCACAAGTAATTATACATTACTTACGGGTTAAGCACAATTATTTTCAAATATAAAATACTGTATCAAGAACCGTTGCTCACAGAATATTAAATTAATCTAATATTATCGAAAATACATTAAGTAATTCAGTCTGAGGGATAAATTCTTTACCAAAAATAGAATCTATTGAGGTTCAAATAATTGTTAATTTGTTTGAGGGTTTGATTCCGGTCCATATTACACTTAACACACTACCAAATACTCTAATCAGTTAATTATAGATTTACTAATCGGCTGCAAATGTTGTTATTGGAGCTTATTTGAGATCATTACCATCAGTGAAAAATGAAACCATTTTTGCGCACTTTTGACTTCTTATAGAAAACGACCGACAGTTGAATGCCTGCAACTGCTGAAATAGTGAATGACAGAGCCATTAATCACTAACATGTTCTTCCATATACTTCGGGACTTTCAGACAGACGCCTGGATATAAGCTCTAAGCATTCTTTCTATTGATTAGAAGTCTCAAGGGAGGCCAAAAATTTTAAACACCCCCAAAATCTATACAGCACAGCAAGCTGATGTTTATGACCGGCAAGTTCTATTACGTGCAATATGGATTGATGAGGATAGAAACACACAGAATTAAAAATGATTTGATATTAAAACAAGAATGTTAATGGCGCAGTTCATATATTACTGGTATTGTGACTTCGCTGTCCGCTTTTTGACGCATAATTCGCGCTTTCACTTCCTTTTTCTACACCATTATTATCACCATCTTTATCTTTAAGTAAACGCCTGTTCTCGTCATTGACAACTTCAACACTCAAATCCGCATCATCGTTTTCCTCGACATCTTTTACCGAATCATCTCCATCGGGGGAATCATGAACTCGTATGTCATTCACCTCAGCTTGAGTAACTATCGACTGAGAGGAACTGTTTCCTTCTACAATTTCTTTGTCAGATATACGACTCTCATCGCGTTGTATGCTGACAGAGGACGTTTGTTGACCATCTTGTTCTGTTTCAGAGGTCGCCCTGTTGCTTCCTCCGCTCATGAGTTGATTGACGACCAGCTTCTTGTAAACTCCGTCCATTTCGACCAATTCCTCGTGAGTTCCCATTTCACAGATCTTGCCATTCTCTATCACAATTACCTGAACATAGGAAAAATCGTGTTATATATGTAAGCAGAAAGCTCTCTATTATTTACAAGATGATAGCAATAAAACATTTATGAAACATAAACCGACTAACGTTGAACGAGTTGCTCTCAAAATACAGGCACGACAATTCAATTCTGGGGGAAGTATGTAAAAGGTCTAATAACTACTTGGCCCAATCTAGAAAATTATGGGTGCAAAAATTGCCGACATTAGAGAGCGAAAGAATATTCTGGAAGAAAATAGTCAAGTAGCTTCTCTCGAGAGGAACCAAAAACAGACTGACCATCATAAAGAGCACTTAGATGACAGTTAAATTTGAAGCAACACGCAAACTTGGAGCAACTCACACATTTGAAACAAAAAATGTTTGCAAATAAAATCGTTATTAAAGATCATAAGGACGATTGAGTCCATTCCAAACTAAGATAATGTCACTTCGATTTGTTAACGAAACAGAACAGTCATTCTACATTAACTGACTGCAAAAGCCAAAATGAGAGCTTTTAGAAAAACAAATAAACCGGGACACATTAAGTGATACAAAGTTAAACATAACCAACTGAAATTGGCCAAATTGCTTTCAAACAATCTGCGGGCGGTGGTTTCGATTTAATACTGCTTCAGCAAGGTCTTTATTAACTAAGGAGCTTCAATTGATTATATTAGAGCTATGGCTATTACACCAGCATGTTTAAATTGAAAATGAAATCAATTTCAACACACATTCCATTCGACGTCAGCATTAAACTACCACCAAATTACGCTGCTCTAAATTCTGAAACAGAGAATAATAAATTAAAAATCTGAAAGCAGAACAAAGAAGGCAATCGTAGGTCACTTGGAAAAGGTCCGTCAAGCAAACGGCGAGACGATGTTGATCGTACAAAATTTCGCACCAAGAGACCAACACAACTAAAATGAATTCTACAAACATCGTTGGAACCCAAATAATTCGGTTTGGCGAAATCTTAACAAAAACGAACGAATATTGAACATCGACCTTCAACATGCACCTACAACACGTCAACAACTGGAAAATGGAGTCATGATACAGTAGCATGTCAACTTGTCAATTTAAATTTGACACGTTTTTTTTATAAAACTAGCAATAGGGCCATCATTTCCGTCTAAAGCTTGCAGTGTAATTTCACTCTTTTGCACAGCAATCTTCAAATAAATACGTCAAGTAACAAAATAAAAATCAACGCGTAAACGAAAAAATTTAGCCATCTCCTTACTCTACGGATCGCAGGTTTGATTTCTCGACATCAAGTGTAAAGGACTGTAAAGGTTATAAGGCAGACACAACCATAGCCAGCTTCTTAGGATTCCAAATACTCTGCTGATATTCAACCGAAATATTTGTTCCGACCCATTTTAGTGGGGGATGAACTATATACCCAAATGGGTTTTTTTTGTTCAGACAATTTTGGCCGATCGATATAATCATCGTAGAGAGTTGTGAGTGGTATCATTAGACAGCCCGTTCAGCGTAGAATATGGAATAAAAAAGATTTTTTCGATTTTTGTTTTTTATAGGGAGTTATCGAGGTTTGAAGTTTTGTGAATATTAGACGTAATTCAGCTGTTTTTATTCACATTTTCGGTATTTTTGTCCATTTTTTAGTCAATTTTGCTAATATATGAAAAACTGTTAACTGTAATGCTATTTAATTTATCTCATAAGATAGGGGGGTTGGTTGCTGAATTGTTCGATCCGAGTTCTTTGGCTAGAATTTATGCTAAACTTTTCAAAATTCTAGACTTTTTTCGTCAAAATGGGACCAAATTCGTTTTTTTTAGCCCACTTGCTTTAAATTTGCTGGAAGTAGACACTTTAAAACTGCGGACATATTCTTCTTAAGCTCAAAAACAGAGCTAGCTGTATTCCCACTGACTTTACGAGTCTTCTGGAATTATAATTTTGCCAATTTTTTCAAATTTAAACTCGATAATTGTACAAAATGCACTATTTATTTTCGACACACTGAAAAAGTTTGTATAAAAAATGATCTAATTCGCAACCATTTGAACAATTGAGTGTTTCGATAGACGCGCAGCAATATCTGGGCTGATCTTGATTTCACCATGCGTCCTTGCGATAAATAAATTTTTAGATTTTAATGGTGCTCGAACTTTTTTTTAAAATATTTCCGCTATGTAAATGTTTTTTATGTAAATTACTGACAAGAAAGGCTCAAAATCAAGGTTCAAATAACTGCAGATACTATTTACAATGAACGAGTCCCAACGAGATTATATTATGGTTTCAGAGTTAAGCTCGTGGTTATTATGGCTCTGACCAATTGTTTTTGTGAAAATTTTACGGACTTCTTCAGTTTTTTTTTTCATTTATTATACTTTTCGTTACCCAATGACTAAGTGTCCCCATTAAAAGATCCAGTTAGGTTCGTATGGGGTTTAAATAAACGTATACAATTCTTTCAGTTGTTATCCAATATCTGCTATTATTTTGAATATTTGTTTTAAGAAAAAATCGGTGAACTTTTGATTATCGGTGCACACTATTTTATTTTATTTCTCTCAACTTCGGGCGCATTCTCAGTAAAACCAGTAATAAAGCGACTTGCTGCGAGTTATAAATTAACGTCGGTAACGGTTTTATGTTCAACTATTGGTGTCTTCGTTTTGATACTACGCGTTTTCAATTTTTTATTTTTGAGCATAATTGCATTTTATATGAGTTCAATTTGTTTCCTTGTAGAATTATCACATTATTGACAAGTCTAATTGAAGTAAAGCATAGAATGGACAATGCAGAGCGTTGGAAAAATTCGTATCTGGATATGTTAATTGTTTTTGTTGAATAGTTTTATGCCTTTTGTCTGAGACACATCTCGCAAAATTTTTTGTTTTTGCTTATGTTTGTCTTTCTCTTTTATTGTTGTACATATACATGATAAAGAGAGGTCGCAATTGCGTCCCCAGAACGTATTACTCAACTTGGTTAAGTATTTCAGTTTATAGCTCTTTGATTTAATGACTTTCAATTTAGGTTGAAAAAAGATTGTCTCCTTTTTGTCTCCCCTAAAAAAATCTCCTTTTTGATTTCATTTTCGTCACTAAGTAGCTCAATCTCAAAAATTAGAAGTTTTAATTACACTTTTTTCGCGCTTGGTTATATGTTGTGACTGATTCCTTCGACCATTCAGTTTCCTAAAAAGTTTTCGAGATTTCTGTACTGTTCAATTTTTGTGTTTATATTTTTTGTCATGTCTACGTAATCCATTTTATAAGGAAGACTCGTTGATGTTAAGATGAGGAGAAAATAATAATAAACAGTTATTGCAGGTAACATGTTATAATTATAGAGCGTTGATCATTGTGATGTAATACTGTTTGAAGTTTCGGCTTCTTTTTGTAATTGTTGTTACTTTGTGGGTTCGTGAATTAGTATCATTATTAACAGGCCCAATTGGCTTCCCGGAGTGTTCCAAATCTATCCATCGCTTTTTATTGAAGTCTTTAGTTTGTCATAACTTTTGAAAGTATTTGTTTTCAAAAACATTCAGGTTTTTGAGCTTCGTCTTTTTTTAAATAGTTTTCGGTCGATTTGAGGCCTTTTCTTTGTACACACAGGTCACAACCCATTTCCAGTGAGCTATAATTTTATTTTTATGACGGTTTTAGCTTCATACACTTGTTTCTGGGTTTTGTTGCCACTGTTATAACGAGATTTCATTAAATGTTAAAGATTTTTTATTTGTTCATTTTAAAGGATTTTTGTTTTCTTTTTTGATTTATAACAATAATCGTAAGTCCCATTGGCTTTGAAAGTTTGCTCAATTGAATATTGGATAATGACCTGTCTCAATTGCGTCTTATGGAGATATAAACGAACATTTTAAGTGACTTCAGTTGATATCTAATGACATTAATAACTGTGAAATTAATTGATTTCAAAAATAGAAACGTATTTTTGAACTTCACAATTCTTTTTTGACGACCTGTTAACAAGTCGCATTGAACACAGGTCCCGCATCTTTTTTTAATGAAGCATAGGTTATATTGTTTTGTTTAGGTTTTATCTGATGCAATTTTGGTTTTGTTATTTTTTTATTATCGACATCGAGATTCGGTCGTAAATAATGTTTGTTTTTCTATTTTTCCTATTGTCCTTTCTAGTAGTCCTATTATCAACAACTTTCATCGGCCCTCCATCGCAGCATTAATGCATTCCATTGGTTGTTAATTGAACGATATGTATGTTTTCGAAACTTTTCTATCTCTTCATAATTTGGTAGCCAATAAAGTCAAGAATGTGGATGAGCGGGGTCGAAACATTATGTGCAAACGCACATTAACGAGCCTCCTTGTCGTTTTTATTAAATCAATAAAATGCAAAGCAAGAGTTGATGAGTTTTGATAATTCTTTTGTGCAGATCATCGGCTTCAAGAGTTATGAACTTAGATTTACATTACTTTGTCTTTACTTTTACTATTGAGGAACGATAGATATTTTTTTAAAAAAAATTATGGAAAAGATTATTTTAATTTAAATAATCTTTTCCATAATTCTGGTATAAAAACATCTATTGTACCTCGAACGACAAAAATGATATACATCCCGGTTTATATAATCATAACACTTAAGGAAATGGTTAAAAGAATTGGAGTTAAGTTACGATTATGTAGATTAGGGAAACACTTAAGTTTCTTTTAAAGTATGGAGACCTTATCTTCCAACTAAAAGCACAGGTAAATTAAAATAAACAAAATCATTTACACGAAGAGAAGGTGTAAAAGAAGTTAAGCTTCTTTTAAACAACGAATGGGCTAAAACACATGCCCATCGATTAACAGCCATAGGTCTCACCAAATACGCCAACTATGCGCATTGCACTTGTGTTTTGCTCTTCTTACACCAAATTTCTAGACAATGACGTTTGTGAGTCTCTTTTTTTGCAATACGGCAAGCTTAAAGAGCTCAAAAAAAGTGAATATTCGGAGCTTAAATATGACGGCAAACCGCGTCTCAAAAAACTTTTATTATGCTAGGTTGCATGATTAAGGAGCCCTAAATGCTACGGCAGGAGCGCTGTTAACAATTGTGCTCAATTGAGACTGATATTTAATAATTGGAAGATTAGACAATACGATTAGAACTGCTCAAAATTTAGGTTCAAAGCAATTTTATTGATAATGGTAATGGAACCGCAAATCAGTCTAAATGAACCTCTTGGTATATTCTGCTTTGGCCTCCCGTTAATTGCGCTATAACCACTAGAAACCACCGTTTCTCACAATAGCTTTTCATCGTATCAATTAACATATTTCAAATTAAGATAATTTGAACGCAATTATCAAAAAGTAAAGTTTAAAAAACTTAGTTGAAAATGAAACTTAGTTGAGTGTTCTAGAGTAGCGCAGAATCTGTAAAGCTAAAACTTAGCAAAAAAACACGTTTACAAAAACACTAACTTGGTTCGGGAGCAATTAAAAAACAGTACCCAGGACAGTAAATCCTCTCTCTGGGCGAGCATACTTTCAAACCCTCAGAGCCTCGTACAAACTGCACCTGACTATGTCTTTTCTCCCAGGTTTGGTTCTAACATATTTCAGATTGAAAGCTTTCGAGATCACGCAAAAATAATACAGTAAAACGTGAAAAACATAGTTGAAAGCTACGAGTGTTCTATAAAAGCAAAGAATCTGTATAGCTAAAACTTTGCAAAAAACACGTTTACAATAAATACTTCAAACATCGTTCGGGAGCAATTAAAAAACACGTAGTACCCAGGACAGTAAATCCTCCCTCTGGCGAGCATATTTCCAAGGCCTCATAACCTCGTGGTAACTGCGCACTTGACTTACAGTCTTTTGTCCCAGGCTCGGTTCTCTTCCATCTACTTTGAGCTCTTTAGATCACTGATCTCTCTCGATATAATCATGCTGCTCAATGCGGCTCTTAAACATGCGCTTCGAGAGGCACCTTAAGCATGCGAAAATTTGACCCATTTTAGAGCTCACGCGTTTAATATATAGGATACAACAAGGAGGCTCGGTAATGAGAATTTGCATATGATGCTCAGACCCCGCTTATCCACAACTTTGGTTTAATTGAGTACCAAATGAAAAAAGATAGAAAATTTTCAAAAAATCTCATACTGAACAAAAACAATTGTTCTATGAATAAAAAAACGAAAAAAGAACAAAAAATGAACAGAAAGACGCCGAAAACAAGTTAAAAATCTCTTTAAACACCATTCTCTGACCTCACTTTAAAGAGCACTGTTATAAAAAAGTCATGCCTTTTAACTACAATTTTCGCTCCTTTTACTACTCCAACTAGACTAAAATCACTCCTCCAATTTGACCTCTCATTGACAACAAAAGGTCAAAAAAGTGTAAAGATTTTTAAAAAAAGACAGCACACCAACACAATTCAAATTCTTTAAATTAAAAAAACAGGAGCACTATAAGAGCCGGTTGAGAAGTGAGGGCGGCTATTAAACAGCAAAATGACGAGAACCTCGCTTTTTTTAATGCATTTCGTAGGTAGCCAAAATAGCCTGTTTCTCAATGAGAAGATACAGTAATAAGTATTATTAGCAATACGGATTAGACTTGGTATCTTAGACTATTTAACAAAGTTGAAAGAGCGGGTAACTAAAACCGGGATTCGTGAGTTTACCCCGTTTCTTTTTGATTTCCTTTGCGATAACGACTGTGTGCGTATTAGATGGCTTTGCTGAGCAACTGCTTCATATAACACGATTGGTCGTCGAAGAATAAAACTAGTCTGGAGAACGAAAAAAAAACAAAAGATGGAATAAATTGTGAAATAAGGTAGAGCGAAAGAAATTTTATCAATTTTTGTTTGACAAGAAAAACATTACCGGAAGACTGCAGAATAAACTCAAAGCAAAAATGCATTTCGGACCCTTCCAACTAATTTTAAAACAAATTAAACTTATACTCAATTATACTAATGATTTCGAAACAGAGGAAAAAATGGGGAACAAACTCTGATCACAAGTTGCCACTCCAAAAAATTATATGCACAAGGTCGTGCAATGCAGTTAGCTCACGCTAAGTAAATGACCACAAAAATATAGATAAATCACCACAAACGTTGAATACAATGAAAACCGATAAAACGATAAGACCTCAACCCAACACCTCAACAATTAAAAGCAGCAATCAGAAAAAAAGTTAAAAAACGGTTTCATCTATTTCAGAAACAACTGCCCTAGCTATCAACCAAGTGTGTCGTCTTAGTAACAGCACCCACCTAAACCGACTAACTTCGGAACGACAGGTGGGGGCAATATAATTTTGGGGAGTAGTTTAGAATTTTTGATGGATGCAAAACAGGGGTTCGATCTCGCCACCTCCAGGATAGCAGTCTCAGGATAGCAGTCTGACATCATAACTAATAAGCTACTATGGCTTTGATCCTCAACCAATCACAGTCGCTTTGATATTAGCAACAAATAATGACAGCAATTGAGCTCTCAAAAATGCAGAAGTGAAGCAAAAAAGCCACTTGAGATGTCAAAGAATGTTCTAGAATATAGCGCAAAAACGTTAAAGCAAAAACTTTGTCTAAAAAAGACCAACACACCTTCACAATAAATGCACCTCAACAGTTCGTTCGAGAAATTTAAAAATCTCAGGAAAACCAACTTTCCAAAACCCACAGAAGACCAATAATATTAGCACCTCTCAGTTACAGCTAACATTTATTCTTTTGATAAGTTTGCATGTGTTAATCTATTCATGTTTATTAAGTGAATCTAAAAATGCAAAAGCTTAAGGGAACTTTTTTATTATAGTTATAAGATTTGAATTGTCTATTTATCGATGAAAATAATAACTTTAGCTGTAGCGCTGATAATTCATAATAAAATTGCAGCCGATAAAACATTGCAAAATACTCTAAAATTAACTCGCCCATGCCGGCTCTAAGTCAAAAAAAATTATTGCATGGAGCATATTGTATGCATTTGCTTACCTGATCAGCGTGTTTGACAGTTGACAATCTATGAGCAATCACAAGTACAGTCCTGTTGCGCATGGCTCGATCAATTGCGTCCTTCACTATTGCCTCACTCTCCGCGTCCAAAGCACTGGTGGCTTCGTCTAGCAGGAGAACCCTAGGGTTCATAATCAGGGCACGGGCAATCGCGATACGCTGTTTCTGTCCACCCGACAACCTCACACCTCTCTCGCCTACCAAAGTGTCGTAGCCATGCTCTAAGTTGCATATGAACTCATGGGCATTTGCTAGTTTGGCCGCGTCCATAACCTAAAATAATCTTTTGCCAATTATAATCTGAAACTAATAAAAATAACACTGACTAGGTAATATATTTGACGAGCATTCCTGCAAAAATAGCTAAACATTGTTTCAACCGGTGCAATCAACAGTACACTAACACTAAATCAAGCTGCCCAATCAAGCAAGCTGTAAATCGCTGCACAATGAAAAAATCAACAAGAATTCAAGCAGACAGACAAGCTGTTGGATGGAGGCAGTGTCATGGCTTTTAGTTACACCATTTTGGTAGATACGCGGTATATAAGCGGCGATTAACTGAAAGAGGTGGCAAATGATTTGAAAGAGACAGACAACCTGTTCCAAGGATGCAGGATTTCGAGTGCCGAAGGCAATGTTCTCCTTGACTGTGTATCCGAACAACACTGGCTCCTGAGACACAACTGCCACCATCTCATGGTACCATTCCCAATCCAAATCTTTCATTTCCACCCCTCCTGGATTACAACGCACGATACGGATTAATGCCGTTTGTATAGCCAGTTAAAATAGCGCCTGCGAGGGGGATTGCGAGCGATAAACTGAAAAGATTCCAATATTCAAGCAGAAGGCAAAGCAAATTAATGTCGAAGGAATATGCTATATCCAAATACCGTATAAGAAAACACAAAACATAGCTGGAAGATTGCCGGAAAATATCCTCAATAGCTTCGTAGATCTGCAGTCTAAAAAAAAACAGTAAAAAAGACAGACCAAAAAAATAGTCTTTTCATTTAAGGCTGAGAATGTTATATTTTGATTAAGAATCTGTATAAGTTATTGCTGCCTCTATTAGCTGCTCTTAAATAATCTTCATTTAGAGTGACACATTCACTTGACCTTAACTCTTTGAATTAAAGTGAAAAAAGTCAATTTCAAAGCGAGGAAGTCATTTTTGAGAGTGAGGTTAGTCACGTGTGACCAAAAATTATCAAGCGAATGAACAAAAAAACTTGCTCCACTAAGAGCGAAAAATGACGTCACACACGCGTTTCAGTTGAAATTGCATGAACGAAGGAACAAAAAGTGGATGTGACGTCATATGGTTGAAACAAAAATTTTGACGACGAAATAAAAACCAAGAGGAGGCCAATAATAGTCCAAGCTATCGCTGTGCGGCTATTTAAAAAAATCAAGAGAAACGATTGCATTTCATTGTTTAGCATTCGAGACACAGAAAAGACAACGAGTCATCAGAGACATAGATCCATCCTCCTGAACAAAAGAGAAAAAGAAAAAGCACAATTCAAACAAACGAAACATTGAAACATTTTGCAAAAAAAAATGTTCAAAAAATTATTGAGACTACATTTATAAAAATTAACTGTTTTTCAAAAACTTAACACCAAAAGATAGGATTTTTATTGAAACGCAATTTAGGTCCCTCATGTTGCACAAAAAGACTATTGGAAAAAAACTACCAAAATCGGATTAGCATATGTTAAATTTTATTAAAGAAAACAAAATTACATCGAGGTAGAAAGAGGCGTTGAGTATATGAATCATCAAAGGGAAGTTGCTATATTAACTGATTTTTGACAAGACGGCTGAAAGATCAAAAAATGGAAAATTACAAGAAAAAAGTCAAAAATTAAATAAAAAATCAAGAAATATGTGCCAATTTTGAACTTCAAACGCATTTTCAGGCTCTGCAAAACACTGATATCAATGTCCGAGGTTTACAATTCAATATAGCATCGAATAAAAATTATTTCTACAAAAAACCAAATTACAAGCAAAAAACTGGGCCATTTGGACGAAAAAACGGCTAAAAACGGTTATCTATATAAGCCATTCAGTCAAAAACTACTTTTCAAAGTCAAAAGGTCATTCACTAAAGGCAGCGCATGATCAACAAACTTCTCTCGCTCAGAAAAAATTAGTTCACACGGCAATATTATGCACTTTCGCATTCAGGTCAAAACATCGTCTGAACGAATAGTACTTGCGGTAAAAAAAAACCTCAAGAAAAACAATACTCCTCTTCGAGTCGTAAAAAAACCAAGAGAAGGCCAATAATAGCCCCAGCTATCGCTGTGCGGCTATTAATAAAGACTTTAAATGGCAGAAGCATGAATTCGATAAATAAAATGATTGACATTTACCCTCGTAGAATTAAAGATTGGGTTTTTGCTGTCTAAGTTTGCCAGCAGAAACTGGCTAAAACCAATATTACCTTTCATCACAAGCATGCCATAAGAGGGATCATATTTTTTTTGTGGGGGTTTATAATGGTTCTGCAACTTCTGGATTTAACCAAGACAGATGCTTAGAATTTTGCATGCCCTTTTAGAAATCAAATGAGACGCTAACCAAACTTGATAGTCCCGGTGGCTGGTTCGTAGAAGTGAAGTAAGAGATTGATGCACGTTGACTTCCCGCCTCCAGAGGGTCCAACTAAGGCTACAGTCTGCCCTTCTTCCACCGTGAACGAAATGTCTAAAACATAAACCACGGACTTTGGACCATCATTTGCTCTAAAACGACAGGCGAGCAAGCTTATGGAACCTACCACTGAACACTGAATGAGAGGGCGATGGGGGGCATTAACCGTCTAGGGTTTAGGGGGGGGGGGGTAAAGGTAGTGAGGCTTATCCAAATCACCAAAAATTTCCCTTTATTCCCTTTACTACGTCGTAAGTTTTAGGCCTACACAGCTGAGATCAGTGGGGAGGGAAGAGGTGGTGGTGCCGATGATAAAAATAATACAACTTTAAAGACAATTTTAAACCCATGCCTTTGCCGATATAACAAACAATTTTCGGGGTTGGTTCCATTATAGCCCCCTGTAATGGTATTTACCAAAATGTTCGCAGAAGCTATACGCTAAACGCGGGCAGCAGATACGTCCATTTTTGGTCGTTTACAATTATTTGGTAGCATTCTTGATACTAGTAACTGAACACAAACCTATTATACCTGCGATAGCACTTAGCTGACTACGAAGAAAATTTCAGGGATTCTGTAATATTGTGTTTTCGATGTCCGCTTTCATGCTTACGTGTATCGTCAAGTATAATTTGGGAATCCTAAGACCACTAGAGCTCTAAGCTGCGAGCACCTGCACCCGAGGCTGAGGTGGAATTCGCACTGGGTCTCAGAGCTTTTCTAATTTGAACAGACTTAAATTTAGCTTTTTCATGAGGAAGATTAAGATGAATTGGAAACTCCCCAGCACAATAGCATTCTTTTTCTGGAGCTAACTACATGCAAAATATATCCTCAAACATTTTAAATTGCTCGAGTTACGTCGGTTGACATATCGCTCTTTAGTGGTTTGTTTTAAAAACTATTAGAACATTTCAATAATATTTTTTAAGAGAATAAATTGTCATCGTAAGAAGGATCATGCTCGAATGAGAACATGGGTTCGAATCCACATTAATTTTCTTCTAAATAGTTAGAACTTCCGCTTCCAAGAAACATGCTTTGCGACTACGGATTTTTCATTCAGTTTGATCCACTGGCTGCTCAAATTTTAATAATCAGAAGTTCCCAGAGTGTGAAAAACGAAGCGTGGGGTACAAACGAATTTTAAAAGTTAAAGGTAACAAAATTTCCTGAAAAGTCAAAAAAAGATATGCATACATTGCTCTCATTTTAAGAAAATTGCAGTTGTCAAATTGAACAAACTGAGCACATTACTGAGCAGATTTTGTTTGGCTGTGCTTACGCATAGCCAAACAAAATCAAATGAGAAAATTTTTCTTCGTTGCTAAATCCATTATAGAATCAATGGATATAATCCAACAAAAGGAAACTGCAACTCATTAGAACTCCTTTTCAGCTCTATGAAAAGCAAATAAAGATAGAATATTTCGAATAATTCGTCAAGAGAAACAAAAATCTGTTTTTCAAATCTATTTGTAAAACAAGGCTCGGTAGTGTGCGTACGCACATAATGTTCCGACCCCGCTCATCCACATTCTTGCCTTAATTCGCTACCAACTGAAGATAGAAAAATTTCCAAAACATAAATATAGTTCAATAAACATTCAATGCAATACAATGATGCCATGCCAGAGGGCCGATAAAAGTTGTTGATAATAGGACTACTAGAAAAAAAATATTAAAAACCAAACAACAAACATTATTTACGATCAAAACTCGATGTCAAAATCATAACAAAATCATACTCGCAAACGATAAAAACTAAACAGAACAATTTAACTTATACTTCAATAGAAAATATATGGTACCTGTCCTCATTGCGACTGGTTAACAGGTGACCAAAAAGATCAAAGAGGTGCGACGTTTAAAAATACGTTTCTATTTTTGAAAAACAATTAATTTCACAATTATTAATGTTATTAGATATCAACTGAAATCCCTAAACAGTTCATTTATTTCACCATAGGAGGCAATTGAGACATGTCTCTATCCAATGTTCGGTTGCGCAAATTTTCAAAGCCAATGAGACCTACGATTATTGTTATAAATTAAAAAGAAAACAAAAATTATTTAAAATGTTTAATTATATAAAAGTCTCGAACATTTATGAAATCTCGTAAAAAAGAAGCCTCGAAACAAATTTTTCATGCTAAAATCCTTATAAAGATTAAATTATAGCTCATTGGAAACGGGTAGTAACCTATGTTGACAGAGACTGAGCTACAAATCGACCAAAACACTCTCAAAAAAAATGACAAAGCTCAAAACCCCAAATTCATTTTTGAAAACTAATGTTTTTCCGAGTCATAACAGACTTAAGATTTCAAAAAAGCAATGACAACGCCACAAAATAACAACAAATACATAAAGAAGCCAGAACTTCAACCAAAATCAGGGCACTATAATAAGATTTTACCTGCAAGAACTGTATATCGTTAATTTCTCTTCACTTTAACATCATTGAGTCTTCGTTAAAAAAGGACTATGTAAACATGAGAAAAAGAAACCCAAAAATTGACCAGTTTAGACATCTCGAAAACTTTTTATGAAACTAAATGGTCGAAGCAATCAGTCACAATGTATAACCAAGCCTGAAAAAAAAGTGTTTGAATCAACAAAACAATTAAGACTTCTAATTAGTGAGATCGAGTCACTTGCTGATGAAAAAGAAAGCAAAAAGGAGAGTTGAAAAATTTTACTCAATTTGAATTCAAAGTCATTAAAACAAACAGCTATAATCTGAAAATTTTAAGTACGTTGAGTTATACATCCCGGGGAATCAATTGGACCGATCGTTATCAGGTATATGGAGTACGACAACCAAAGGAGAGACAAATATAGGCAAAAACAAAAAATCCACAAAATTTTGCGACATAACTGTCTCAGTTCAAAAAGCATAAACTATTCAACAAAAACAATTCACGTATCCAAATACGCCTTTTTTCAACACTTTGCATTTTTCCTACTTAGCTTTCCTTAAATTGGACTCGTCAAAGAAAGGATAATTTGACATGGAAACAAAATAAACGTAAAATATGCGATAGCGCTCAAAAAAATTGAAAACGTATAGTATCAAAACAGAGAAACCATCAGTTGAATATAAAACGGTTATTAATTTAATTTAAACTCACAGGAAATCCGGAAATCGGTTTCCACCTGTTTTTTTTACTGACACTGTGCCCGAAGCTGAGAGAAATAGGATAAAATAGTGGCAAATTTCCAAAATTCGCATATATCTTCTTAAAAAATATATATCTGAAGTCATAACATACATTAGATGAAAACTGAGAGAATTAACTACGTTCATTTATACGCCCTAAAAAGCTAACTGGATCTTCGATTGGGGAACTAAGTCATTGGGCTACAAAGTATGACAAATGAGAGCGAAACTCGAGAAACCCATAAAATTTTTACGAAAACAATTGCTCAGAGCCATAAAAACCACGAGCTTAACTCTGAAACCAAAATATAATTTTGTTGGGCCTCATTTACTGTAAATAGAATTTGTCCTTAATTGAGCACTGATTTGAAATTGTCAGTAATTTACATGAATCGTACGGATCCATGGTGAGATCAAGATCAGCCCAGATATTGTTGCGCTTCTATCAAAACACTCAATAGTTTAAGATCAATTTTTAAAGAAAAATTTCTTAGTTTATCATAAATAAATATTGCATTTTGTGTAATTATCGAGTTTAAATTTGCAGAAAACTGTCAAAACTATAATTCCAGAAGACTCTGAAAGCCAGCGGGAGCACAACGATCTCTTTTTTGGGCTTAAAGAATATTGCCGCAGTTTTAAGGTGTCTACTTCCACCAAATTTAAAGCAAGTGAGCTAAGAAATCAAATTTGGTCCCAATCTTGACGAAGTTTGAAACTTGAAAAATTTAATAGCAAAAATTCTAGCCAAAAAAAATTCGGATCGAACAATTCAGCAACCCTCCTCTATCTTTAGAGCTAATAACACTACAGCTAACAATTTTGACATCATTTTATTAATAAATTTGGTCAATAAACCGAAAATGTGAATAAAAACAGCTGAATTACGTCTAATATTCACAAAACTTAAAGCATCGATTATTCCATATAAAAAACAAAAATTTACAAAATCTTTTAACATTCATATTCTACGCTGCACGGGCTTTCTAGTGATACCACTCATAACTCTCTACGATGATTATATCGATCGGCCAAAATTGTCTGAACAAAAAAACCGTTTGAGTATATAGTTCCTACCCCACTAAAGTGGGTCGGAACAATTAAGTCGAAATACCAGAAATCTGCATACTAACAAATACCATACTTCCTTTTTGTACTTCAAAATTGATTCCATTCCAGGAAATTTTGGTGTTACAAAGTACTAAGAGTTTCAATTGAAGAAAGGTCAAGTCGATAAAAATTTTAGAGCTGTCTTAATGGTAGAACCATCAGAACATCCCGAGCAATAATAGGATTGCTATGTTTTGAATAACGTTGGTTTTGTAAACTGTCTCATATTGCAGTTCAATTTACGTTTAAAAAACCTGACGTAACAACTCAGATATGGATACAGATTCCCAACAGTAAAAAACATATTCTTAAACTCAGTTTAAATTGAGTAAAGAAAATAAGCAATCGTTCAAAGCACTTCGTGCCGCGTTCTATTTTGCTTACCAGCCAATTTTAAAATCTTTAATTAAAAGGTTATGCTGCTGTCATGCTATGCCTCTAGGCAGTTGCCTATATCCAGCTCTTCCAGCACAGAATCTGTATTCTCCAAAAATTAAGAACATAACCGACTAACTTCGGACGAATTGCTCTCAAACGACCGGCCAGCGGTCGGCTTCGTCAGTAGCAAGCCACGGTATGGTGAGACTAGCGTTAGCTCGATTCGACTCTTCAACTTTTAGTTTTCTAGCCTCGTTCGTTAGTAAAAAAAAATCAAATAAAAAAACTGATTTTAAAAATTTGCAAAATTTAAAAGGAAAGCTTCCAGATTCCGCAGTGAAAATGTTCAAAACTATTCTTTGAATGTAAAGTAACCCATCTGCAAGACTTGAAAAAGCTTCGTTGGCCAGTAACGATAGTTAAACTCAGAAAAGGAAAAAATATTAAAAAGTGTTGAAAACAATCGCAAATTTTAAAAAAACATCTTGCTAAAATTAGAGATATTAAAATCTTCAAAACCATTTCACTGTCTCCAGAGACCATCCAGTATCACTATTTCAAGCTTTAAATAGTTGCACTGGCTCATTAAGATCCATAAACTTGGATCATAATTTTCCGAAAATTTGAAAAAATCAAATTTTATCAAAAAGTTGGAGTCATTAAAATATTGATAACCATTACATTAACTCTAGAAACTATTCGAAAGCTTATCATTAAACATTTGAGGAGGTCCATAGGACACTGGTGCCAGAAAAAATGATAAAAAATTCAAAAAGATTCAAAAAACTTGATAAATTGCAGATAATTTTTGAAAAATTGCAGATATATAAATTTTCCTGAGACATAATCAAACCCTAATGGAGGTTTTATAGCCCCTGAGGCTGAAAATCCTGAATAATGACAAAAGGTCAATAAAAAAATTTAAAAATTTGTCAAGAAATTGCTAAAATTTGTTATGTTAAAATCTTGAAAAACAATCCATTACATCTAGAAATTATGAAGTAACCTATAATCAAACCCTAGAGAACGTTATGTAGTTCTTGAGGCTGTAGAAACCTAAAAATGAACAAAAAATTCGAAAAACTTGCAAGTTGCATAAAAAAACTGCTAAAAATTGGGATAAAAAAGTTGAAAAAAAACGCATGGCCAAAAAACATTTTCCAGTAACTTATTATCAAACCTTAACGAAGATTTCCTGTAAAGGTTTTCGTAAAACCTGAATAATGACAATAA
This sequence comes from Convolutriloba macropyga, assembly GCF_964194025.1. Lineage (NCBI taxonomy): Eukaryota > Metazoa > Xenacoelomorpha > Acoela > Convolutidae > Convolutriloba > Convolutriloba macropyga. The sequence goes on from NC_134473.1 coordinate 60,339,269, forward strand.
ATGTCAAAGTTGAAAAAAATTGGAAATTTTGTAAAAAAAATATGCTAAAATTTGTGGTGTTGAAATCTTGAAAAACATTTCATTAATTTTAGAAACTATACAAAAACCTATTGTTAAGCCCTAGAGGAGGTTCGTCGGTTCTTGAGGCTTTACAAACCTAAATACGACAAAAATTTTCATTAAAAAACTTGAAAAAAATTGAAAATTTTATCAAAAAAATTGCTTAAATTTGTGATATTAAAAAGTTTAAAACTATTGCATAGCTAATAAAAAATTTTCAGTGACTTGTAATTAAACCCTTAAGGAGAAGGAGGGATTCGAGCCCCTAGGTCTGTAAAAACTTGAATAAAGGAAAATAAATGTAAAAACAAATTGCACGTTTTTTTAAAAAAAAATGCTAAAATTCGTGAAGTTTAAAAGTTGAAACCATTCCACTATCACTAGAAACAAGAAACCATGCAGTAACCTATTATTAAACTCTAGAAAAAGTTCCTTGCAACATAGGGCTGAAAGAACTCAAAAAATGACAAAAATTTTTGAAAAAGCTTGAAAATAGTATAAAATTGCGTGTTTTTAACCATCGGTTGTTCGAACGTAGCCACGGTGGGGTGGGGGATTGAGGTTCCCCGGGAGGGCTGATGGAGAGGGAGATGTGGGCATAAGTCTCCGAAACAGTTTGAGCTGAAACAGAGCTGAAAAGCTCTAAGAGCAATTTATGCCCGCTGGGCGCTACCTGTTTATCCCGTCGTTGAGGACGAAAAGTCAAAAGCGTCAGACACAAAATCGGTAAAGCAAAAAATTGCACTGAAAAGACCGAAAGTATACTTCATTTGAGAGCAATTAAAATTTAATTATGGAAGCGCACGGAAGTTACGTTTCTTGAATATAGGGTATGTCCCGATTTCGTTTAAAAGAATTTTAGATATTTCTGCCGAAATACTGACTAATATTAAATTAGTAATTATCTGCTTTTCAACATGATATCTGATTTTAAGACTAATGAAAAAATACAATTCTCAAACAACTGAATGAAGCAGAGGGCAGTGTCATTTTTACTGCATTTAGGTCAATAAACATAAACGTGAGTAAGTGCAGTTTTCGTGCAATTTAGAAACTCAAGAAGTTCCTTATTTGTACTCAACAAGAACTCGGAAAAATTTTTTTTATGCGTTAAAGGTAACCTGTCATTCCCGTCTGAAACTCTTAAAAAATAACCGAAAAACGCATAGAGAGAATTGCTCTCGAACGACTAGTGAAAGCTCTAATCTCTTGCAGGCTGCTTCAATCGGGCAGGTCGGATTGAAAAGCTCCCTTTGGTGATTCAAAAATAGTCATTAGAGGTTATCATATACCACTAAATAAATGAAAGTGGAAACATAGAGGTCAGGTTGCCAGAAAATAGCCACAATAGCTTCGTAGATCTGCAGTCTCAAAAAAAAACAGCAAAAAAGACAGACCAAAAAATTTCATCTTTTCATTGAAGGCTGATATGTTATATTATGATTAAAAATCTGTATAAGTTTTTGCTGGCTCTATAAGCTGCTCTCTAATAACCTTCATTTAGAGTGACACATACCCATTTGGCCTTATCTCTTTGAATTAAAGTAAAATCAATTTCAAAGTGAGGAAGTCATTTTTGTGAGTGAGGTAAGTCAAGTGTGACCAAAAATTTGATTAGGCAAATGAAAAAAAAAATTCGCTCCACTAAGAACGAAAAATGACGTCACGCACGCACTTCAGTTGAAATTGCATGAACGAATGAACAAAAAGCAGATTTGAAGTGGTTGTGACGTCATATGATAGTAACAATAATCGCGACGACGAAACAAAAAAACAGCAGGACAAGTCATGACGTACAATTCAAAAAACTTTCATTGACTAAACAAAAAACTAAACCTAGAACGGACTATCAATGAATTGGGAAAACCATTTAGAAACAAATCCGATCCAAAAAATTAAAAAACTGTAAAAAATCAAAGTGAAATTGTCGCTTGTGAACAAAGCCACTAACGAGAAAGCGAATTTTTGTTCAAACACCGTTTTCTCGATCTACTTTAAAATCAGAGCGAAAACAATTCACGCCGCAAAACCACTCGCTTTTTCACTCCGTTCACTATTTCGGCGTGACCAAAATCACTACTCCAATTTCACTTCGAAAATAACGAAAATGTGTGAACAGATCGTGAAAGAAAACATAGCTGGAAAATTCCTGAAACGACTCGAAGGAGAAAATTGCCCATACTTATGACTAAACAACCAGAACAACTATTGTGAACCCTGAACCTCCATAAAAAATTTAAGGAAGAATAGAAACGGCATTCAAAAACAAATTGAATAAAAAAACTATAAAAACTTAGTCTTTTTTTTAATAGTACAAGGAAACATAAAGCCGAGTAAAATTCCTTTGCAATTAGGGCAATGAAAAGCTTACAAAACAATGGACACAACATAATAGGCTAAAAAAACTTGTCTAAGACTAAAAAAAAACTGCAAAAAATTTAAGAAATGGTTTCAAAATTTCTCAATTTTTCTGTCAATTTTCCTAAGAAAAAATGATTTACACCTGCTTCAGTCGGAGGGGGGAGCCTAAATGGGACTAAGAAGTTCAATAGTGGGCTTCAAATAACCACATTAGAGGTTGACATATACCACTATTAAGACTTAAGTAAAAAAAATGGCACCAGTTTCGGCAGTTGACTTTTAATATTAAATTGCCGCCAATTGAGTTCAGCTACTTGAAATTGTCATTGAGAGAGAACTTAAGATCACGCGAAACACAAAAAGTCAAGGGCGTAAAAGTCTCTCGAAAAGTCAAAATTGTCAAGCAAAAATTTTGCATAAAAAAGACACACACGTTTACAATAATTGCTGAACTTCCTTCAAGAGCAATTATTAACAGAACTTAATAATTGAAACATAACCGACTAAACGTCGGAAGAATTGCTCTCGAACGGAGGGGGGAGGGAGGGGAGCCTAAATGGGACTAAGAAGTTCAATAGAGGGCCCCAAATAACCACATTAGAGGTTAACATATACCACTATTAGGATTTAAAGTAAAAAATGACACCATTTTCGGCGCACTTTTCATTTGACTTTTAGTATTAAATTGCCGCCGATGGAGTTCAGCTGCTTGAAATTGTGATTGAGAGAGAGTTTTAGATCACGCGAAACGCAAAAAGTCAAGGGCGTAAAAGTCAAAATTGTCAAGCGAAAATTTTGCATAAAAAAGACACCATTTTACAACAATTGCTATGAACTACGTTCAAGAGCAATTAAAAAGTCAAATTTGAAGCAATGAACAAACTTGCCTCAGCGAATTGCATAGAAAGAATGATACAATTGCTAAAAACTGAGATCAATTAAAAAGAACGCTAGAAATAGTTTGTTCCCCGTCAAAAATTCTGAAGAAACTTCATTGTAGCCGAGCCGCATAAAGAACTTCAAGTACTTTAGAACAACACTATTTGTGATCCGCATTAACATTTTATTTCATCAGTCTCAGTAAAAACATCTGAGGACAGTTACAATTTTTAGTCGTCCAGTTCTCCTACCTTTTTAACTCAATTCAACTTGAATGCTTACTGTTAAGGACGTTTTTGTCAGGTCTTATAGGATATGCAAATGTGACTTGGTCGAATTGCACTTTGGCTTCAAACTGGACCTCTCCCTCCGCCCCATCATTAGCAACATCCATTCTTAGACCACCGACCGGTTCCGAGATTGCTGGCTGTCGGTCAATCAGCTGGAACAGCCTGGTACTGGCACCCGCAGCCTTCATCAGGTCGCCAAAAACACTGCTGAGAAAGGCGAAAGCCATCGCCACATTCAGTGAGTACATCATGAACGCTTAAACAAAAGCTGCCACTAGGTTTTAATAATTAACTCCTAACAACTATCGATCAAATTAATAGCCATCATATCCTTTTCTCCCCTCATAACCCATCAATAAACGAGTTACTAGAAAGGGGCAGAGCACAGGCAAAACCAATCCATACATTCACCACGTAAAACGACTATTACAATTCAAAGAATTTGAATAGTATTTGGGCGCTGTCTTTTTTACGACTCGAAGAGGAGCATTGGAGAAGTCCTTTTTTAACCAATTTTATTGGAGTGATTTTTGAAGCGGGAAATGAAACGCGTGAAAAAATTTGGAGTGATTTTGGTGCTGAACAAAAATGAAGAGCGGGGAGAAAAGAGAGTGGTTTTTGTTCATACCGCAGTTTTTGGGAGAGCGAGAAATTGATGTGTAAAAAAAAATTCTCTAAGCGAGCGAATTTTTTTTTTTCACGTGCGGCTTTTATAAAAGCAGTTTTTTTCGCAACTTTTGATGGATATGAGGTTTGATCATGATATTGTATTAGGTTTAGGCTTGTTTTGATAGGAACTGAAGGTTTCAAGTAGTTAATTTGAGTTTAAGGCTAGTCTTGAGGTTTTTGATCAGTTTTGCTGATTTTTAGACAAAATTTAATGATTTTTTGCCTGTTTTTTTTTGTTTTAATGCTTTAAGTGAGATTTGAATACAAGCTTGTTACTTAAGGAATATTCAGATAACAATTGACTAAAGTTTTATTCGTGTTAATCATTTTTTTCTTAGAAAAATTGACTGAAAAATTGAGAAAATTTGAAACCATTTTTATTTTTTTTGCGGTTTTTCTTTTTTTGAGTCTTAGACAAGTTTCTTAGCCTATTATGACCTGTCCATTGTTTTGCGAGCTTTTCATTGCCCTAATTGCAAAGGAATTTTACTAGGCTTTATGTTTCCTTGTACTATTAAAAAAAACTCATTAAGTTTTTCTAGTTTTTTATTCAATTTGTTTTGAATGCCGTTTCTATTCTTCCTTAAATATTTTATGGCGTTTGTGGAGGTTCAGGGTTCACAATAGTTGTTCTAGTTGTTTAGTCATAAAAATGGGCAGCTTTTCCCTTCGAGTCGTTTCCGGAATTTTTCCAGCTATGTCTTCTTTCAAGATCTGTTCACACATTTTCATGATTTTCGAAGTCAAATTGGAGTAGTGATTTTGGTCATGCCGAAACAGGGAACGGAGCGAAAAAGCGAGTGGTTTTGGGGCGTGAATTTTTTTCGCTCTAATTTTAAAGTAGATTGAGAAAACGGTGTTTGAACAAAAATTTGCTTTCTCGGTAGTGCCTTTGTTCACATGCGGCAATTTCACTCTGATTTTTACTGTTTTTTCATTTTTTTTGGATCGGATTTTTTTCTAAATGGTTTCCCAATTCATTCATAGTTCATTCTAGGCCTAGTTTCTTGTGAGAATCAATTTACATTTCTCGCTAGTGGTTTTTGTTCTCGCTAGCGGCATTTTGATGTTGATTTTGTTTTTTTATTTGATTTTTTTAGAAATGGTTTTCCCAATTGACTTATAGTCCGTTCTAGGTCTAATTTTTGGTTTAGTCAATGAAAATTCTTTAAATTGTACGCCAGGACTTGTCCTGCTATGTTTTTTTTTAATTCGTTCACTTAAACGCGACCCAATCACTTACCTTTTTTTCTCGAGAAGTCAATTTTCTTAATGATTTTTTGAAATTTGGCGGGATGTATAACAGTTATATAACCGGATCTTTCATTTATATTTTAAAGCACTTCCATCCTTTCTGTTAAGAATGAGGTGAAATGCACTGCAATGCCATCCCACTTTTGAAAATGAAGGAGGCGCGTTAAAATTAAGCAGAGAGAGGAAAAGTCTAATTAATTTAGGGTATGCTTTGTTATTTCAAATTGATTAATTCTCAAATTAGGAGACATATATATCATTAAGGTCAATAGCAGTCTGTTTAGTTTTTCTCTAGAATGAAAAAAAAATGAAACTGCGTAATACATTTCACATTTACTTGAAAAAAGAAACCAACAATACAACTTCTCGTGAGAAAAACGATTTTCGCAAGTAAACACCTAATTTTGTTTAACAAAAAATGAGATACTGAATTCAGCTCCTATTTAACTTTGAAACCAAACTTCACACGCAAAGGTGCTTCGAGAAACAAAGCTTTATAATAATCGAATTAACGCGTATTTCATTTTGATTTTATATTCTCAATTAAGATTTATAAAGGGCCCTTTAAAAACTCCATTTTATTGATTTATCTAGACCAATCATATTACATTGAACAAAATCACGCTATATATATATATATATATATATATATATATATATATATATAATCACCAAAAAATGTCGGGCGCAAATCCAACGGGAAAAAATTAAAGGAAAGTGACAAAAAACAGACACATGGCGAAATTTAAAAGCTTTCGAAAACAAGTACAAGCTTTTGAAAAGCAAAGAACAAGTAACCACATATTAAAACCTAAACAAAAAATAAATCAACTGCATCAAAAACATAGCCAGCAGATTGCCGGAAAATAGTCGCCGTTGACGCGATAGACGCACATCGGGATTGAAACAGAAAAAGAAAGAAGAGATTGAAATTGACAAAATTTTCACCTAAGTTTTAAAAATTGTTCTAATTCAGAATCCAGTTTCAGTTAAACCCTAAACCTATATTTCCTTCCGCTTCTAAAGCGAAGGGTATTAAGCTTATAAATAATATCAGCTAGCAATCGTTCTAATGAACTTTGATAATCTAATGCACTATGGCTTAACGACCGGGCTTTATCAGTCTATCCCATTTCTTTTGATTTTTCTCTTTCGACCTTGACTGTATTCCCTACATTGCATAATTCAATGCGCAAAATAATTTAAAATCCATTCAGTTGAAACAATGAGTGAGGTAAGAAGTCAAACGTGAAAATCATGACTTTTGTAAAAACGAAAAACGTGATCAAAATTTAAAGCGAATTAAACAAAAAAAGAGAGCGCCTAAAGGATAGCCGTTTAAGAGGCTGACGGCGGCCATAGTGTCCAGTGATTGAAAATTTCAAGATGCATTTCTTTTATGCTGTTAGCAACAAAAGCCAGTAAAAATAAGACAAGTAAATGCAAACAAATGAGGGAAAGATTCAAAAATTCGCAGAAAACTCAAGTGAATGGGGTCAAAATCAGTAATTTTAGCTTAAAATGAAATTAGTGAGTCGCTAAGACCCCATTAAAAATTTGATAAGACCGGTTATTACTGGATTAGGACATGACAAAAGGGATCTTTTCCGTTTGTGCCCCCCCAGCTTAGGGGGTGCATATTATTTGCAACCCCCAGATGCACGTGCAATATTTTTAAATAATGATTTACTATGTAATGACACGTGCTCTGTAACTGGGGGGAGCATAACGTAGTGGGGGGGGGGGCACAAACGGAAAAGATCCGACAAAAGAACAAAATGAGAAAAACATAACCGACTAACGTCGCGCGAATTTCTCTCAAACAAACGGCGAGCGGTTGGCTTCAATAGTAGCTAGCCACGGTTTAGTGAGGCTCGCTTTAGCTCGATTCGACTCTGCAACTTTTCGTTTTCTAGCCTTGTTAGTAAACGAATCAAAAACTGATATTTTAAAAATTTGCAAAATATTGCAAAATTTTAAAGAAAAGCTTCCAGATTTCGCAGTGAAAATGTTCAATACTACTCTTTGTATTTGAAGTTATGTTAAGTAACCCATCTGCAAGACATGAAAAGCTTAGTTGTCCAGTAATGATCGTTAAACTCAGAAAACGACAAAAAATATTCGAAAATTTTGAAGAGTCAAATATTTTAACAAAATCTTGCTATAATTCAAGATATTAAAATCATCAAAACCATTGCATTGTCTCATAAAATTATCCGATATCCCTGTTTCAAGCCTGATATAGTTTCACAGGCACATAAATATCCATACAATTTGAACAAAATTTTCCAAAAATTCGAAGATTTTTAATTTTATCCAAAAATTAAAAACTGGAATTAAAAAACGTTGATCACCATCCCATTAACTCTAGAAACTACGCAGCAGCTTTTTATCAAACTCTGGCGCAGGTCCCAGGGTAAAAAACTTCTCACAAAAATAAAAATTTTCAAAGATTAAAAAAATTTAAAAAAAAGTTTTATAAAAAAAATTGCTAAAACTTGTGATATCAAAAATTTGAAATTTAATCAATGACCAACAAAAATTTCCCAGTAACTTATGATCATAGCCTAACGGAAGTTTTCTGAACCATGAGGCCTAAAAAACCTGAATAATGACTATAAATGTCAAAAACGTGAAAAAAATGGCAAAAAATATCAAACATGCTAAAAATCGTGATGTTAAGATCTTGCAAGACATTCCATTCAATCAAGAAATAAAACAGTAACCTACTTTCAAACCCTAGAGGAGGTTTCTTGGCTCTTGAGGCTGAAAAAACCTAAAAAACGAGAAAAAAATTTAGAAAAACTTGAAAAAAGCAAGTTTTATCAAAAATTGCTAAAATTTGTGAAATTAAAAAGTTGAAAAATTTTTCCATAGCCAATAATAGATTGTCAGTAACTTATTATCAATCACCCTAGAACCGAGGCCTGATGGATGCTGGGGCAACACTGGGGTGGGGGGCAACAGCGCGTTGGGGGAGGGCAATAGTGGGGGGGGGGGGGGTCAACAACAGTGGGGGGTGTCTTCAACCTCTAAGAACGGCCCTTACACTATAAGTATAAGTCTCTAACACAGTTTGAGCTGAAACAGTGCTGAAAGGCTCTAAGAGCACTTAATGCCCGCTGGGCGCTACCTGTTTATCCCGTTTTTGAGGACGAAAAGTCAAAAGCGTCAGACAAAAAGCGAAAAATTGCATCAAAAAAGACCGACAGGACTAATATAATTGCTACAAACTTCGTTTGAGAGCAATTAAAAAAACCTCAACAGTAAAGTGTTTTTTATTCAAACATATTCAAAGTACTCAAAGAGGCGTCGGATTTTTTTTCCGTTATTGCCTCAGCTTAATTGGTGCATTTCCCCAAACGCACGTGTGATATCTTAACATGGTGATTTTAAATGGCGCGTGCTCTGTAACTGGGGGGGGGGGGGGGGGGGGTGCATAATGTGCTGGGGGCACAAACGGAAAGGTTCCGGAGCGTTATTAGAAAACCAGCTGGGAATTGTCATTAATGTGAGGCAAAACGATGAAAGGGAAAAACGATAAAGATGCATTATCGCAATTAATTAAATTTTTTCGAAGACAAACGATTTCAAACTCACTCCAGAAGTCAAAGAATATTTTAGAACGAAAGCGCAAAAGCTTTAATCAAAAATTTTGCATAAAACAAGAAACACACACACACACACACACGTTTACAATAATTGCTTCCAACTTCGTTCGAAATTTACGCTAAACCTGAAAAAAATTACGGTAAAATGGCAACTGTTCAGAATAGAAACCGACTAACACCGGAGATATTGCTCTCGAACGACAGGCGGGGCAATTTAATTCAGGAGCTTAGCATAGATAAATTTTTTATGGGTGCAAATTCAAACAGAGGAATTCAAACTCCCGAACTCCGGAGTTCTTGACAGAAGCATTAGCCACTCCCCTACTAGCCCCTTGAGATTTCATATGCTACAATCGCATTTATTTGCAACAAACTTTACTTTGGAGATCAGTTAAAAATGAAGACAAGGGGGGAAAAGTCACTTGAGAAATTAAAGAACGTTCGAGGAAAAAAAGCGCCAAAAACGGTCAAGCAAAAATTTTGCCTAAAAAAGACCCACACGTTAACAATAATACAAACTTCGTTCGAAAGCAATTTAAAAAAACCGGGTTAACTCTTTGAAAAAGACGAATTTTGATCTTTCTTCTTAACTTACAATTATACGCTCGATGGGTTTTCAATGATACCACGCAAATACGTCTTTCTACGTCAACTATATTGATCGGTCAAAATTCACACCAACAACACAAAGTGGGGTCGGAACGAGTGTACTTGATCACACATTGCTCGATAAAACTTACATGATAAGTTTCCGATAGTTATGCCTTTGGACGGGTCTTTGGAGTTGTCAAGGACCAATTTGCCACCATACCACAACACAAGAACTAACGCACACTGAAACAACACATTTATTTATTGCAACGTTCGTTAAATTTGGCTTCTCAACGGGGATTGACATTCTGTTTAAAAGAGAATCTGATTTCACAGTAGGGTATGGCAGAATACAGTAGAACTATGTTAATTAGCATGTCTGTAATGCCTTAAGGGAAGCAGTGTGAGGAGAGTGGCAGAGCCACGAAGAGCGCCCACAATTTCATTAGATTTAAATTTCTGTTTTCGTCATTCTGAGCTCAATCTAAAATTTTGAGCCCTTTTGAATTTTGCTTTGATTTTCAATTTTGCATACGGATAACTGAAAAAGTTCTCAATTACAGTGCCAAATTATCTTATGAGTTGGAATAAAAGTGTTAAAGGTTAAAGGTTAACTGATCGATGCCATTGGATTCGAGAAACATGATACATCACATGATACATCTCTAGTAAGACTCTAGTAACTTATAGTACGCTAAACCAGCGGCGAAAAGGCAGAACCTTTAACAGATGAAAGCCTTTAGCCTAATTTTGGAACAATTCTTAACATTTCGATAGGCTTGTACAATTCCTTTCCACGGTCGGTCAAAAAGGTAGCATCATGCAAAACGAAGTCAATTGCTTGACGAGTGAAACACAAATATCCTTTCTGATTATCTACCAAATCTGCAGCCGATTTCAATTGTGAACCAGTACATTTCAACAACCATTTGCTCACAAAAGAGAAAGAACCAACCTCATTATCTTACTTTTAAAGGCGGTATCAATGTTCCGTATTAATAATGGAGATGACATTTGCTGTCTTTTATAACTTTATTTAATTATTTCAGCGGGTGAAAAGCACTATAATTCCAATCATATTCAATGAAGCTAGTGGATTGCTTAGATCACCTTAGCGTACACTTATAACACTTACTTTTTCTCAAAAAAGTCCAATAAAATATTGTGTTCAAATTCAAAATACGTAAATTCTGCTCCTACTCTTTATATTGTCCTAAACCTCACTTCATCAAAAGTTCTTTCAACTCTTTGTTTTCATTTTTAATACTGCAGGGAACTTCAATACGCGATTCAAGGTAACAACTTTCACGCGTGTCACTTAAATTGGCTTTTTTGCACTTACATCAAAGATTTTAGCCCCATTTTTACAGCTCCAGCTGAAAACAGAAAAGGCTTTTGAGCACCAACAGCAAATTGACTGTAAATTTGAAGGTACTCCTAAATTTCACAAAAGATCTAAGAGCTGAAATAATTGAATGTAATCAATTGTGATACATTTTATTCACCTCGTTTCCGCCTGATGCGATTTTAATGACCTACACATCCTGTTCAACCCCTTCTTATTACCGGCTGTTGATCTCTCTTCAGAAATCAGGGTGTAGCAATTTCAGTGTCTATACATCAAAATATCAAACATTCACAACTACAGGTATGTTCTCACTAACACAATTATTGCGAGATATTCATTCCAATCGTTTCATTCCACGCCCGCTCTTATAGACAGACAGAAAAATTATATATGTAGAATTTTAAAAACAAAAAACCCAATAGCATGGAAAGAATTGCTTTCGAGTGGCTGATGGGGACTTGATTCTATTGTAGCCTGCATCAGCCGAAGGGGGATCTTGCCCGGGGTAATAAGTTCAGTTTAACGGCTTCAAATTTCTAGAGATTTTCAGGAGAAGGATTAATATATGAAGTAAAAAAAATAATTTCACAAAACTTGATTTTCGTTATTAAACCAAATCATTCGATTTTCAGTAGTAACAGAGCGCCAAAGAAGACAATAAAGCATAATGTCGCAAGCATATTCTTGAGCATTAAAAGTTGCTTTACAAATAGCCGGAAGACTCAAGAAACAAACAGAGGCTTCTTATTCAATCAAACATGCAACCATAACGACAAAACGTTGGTAAGTAGGGCGAGAATAGGAAAACAGGAATTACAAAGCAAAAATTGCTCAAAATCAGCTAATTATAGTCAAAGTAACTACATGAAAAGCTGCTCTTTTATCAGAGCAGGTAGTTCGTGAATTGAATTTATTTCTTACAAAAACATCTCTTAACATTCTTACACTAACTCAATTATTAAATGTATGTTAACACAATCAATGCGAGATACTCATTCTATTTGATTCATTCCACGCTCGCTCTTTTAAACAGACAGAGAATTTTTATATGTAGAACTTGAAAAATATAAAACAAAACACTAGCATTGAAAGAATTGCCTTCGAGCTGTTCTATTGTAACCTGCATCAGCCAGTGGGGGATCTTTCTCGGGGTAATAAGTTCAGCTAAAGAGCGTCAAATTTTTAGAAGATATCCGGAACAGGATTAATATATGAAGTAAAAAAAATTAAAAAAATTTATTCAACCAAATTATTCGATTTTCAGTAGTAACCTACCGCCAAGTGTTTAAGGTTGTGAAGGAGAGCATAAAAAAAGACTCAAAAAAGGACGCATGAAAGCGCTCATGAATTTTCATGAGCATTAAAAAATCCATTTACAAATAGCCAGAAACAAACAGAAGCTTCGTATTCAATCCAACATGAAACGATAACGATAACATATTGGTAAGTAGGGTTAATATAGGAAAACATAGGAATTACAAGGCAAAAATTGCTGAAAATCAGCAAATTATAGTCGAGCTAACTACATGAAAAGTTGCTCTTTTACCAGAGCAGGCAATTCGTGGATTGAAATAATTTCTTACAACAACATTCATCCCAGCAACAATTGCCAGGTACCAGAAAAGAACACTTTTTTGCACTCTTGCAGAAGTTACTGCAAGTATGCTTAAACTTACTCAATTATAGAAGGTATGTTTGCACAAACACAATTAGTGCGAGATATTTATTCCCTTTGATTTATTCCAAGCTCGGTCTTATAGACAGACAGAGAATCTTTATAGATAGAATTTTCAAAACAACAAAACCCCCTAGCATCGAAACAATTGCTTTCGAGTGGCTGGTGGGTACTAGATTCTATTGTAGCCTGCATCAGCCGGTGGGGGATCTTTTCCGGCGTATTAATTTCAGTTTAAGGGTACAGGCTTAAAGTCCAAAAAAATAAATTCACAAAATTTCAATTTTGTTATTAAACCAAATCATTAGATTTTCATTAGTAACCTACCGCCAAGTGCTTAATGCTTCTGGAGAAGAGAATAATGCAGATCACACAAAAGCCCAAAAAGTAAGTGACGCAAGAAAGCGCCCATGCATTTTTTGAGCGTTAATTGTTGCATTTACAAATAGCCAGACAACTCATGAAACAAATTGAAGCTTCGTATTCAATCAAACTTCAAACCATAACCAAAATGTTGGTAGGTAGGGTTGGAGAAGGAAAACAGGAATTACAAAGCCAAAAAAATGCTCAAAACCAGCTAATTGTAGTTAAAGTAACTAAATGAAAAGTTGCTCTTTTACCAGAGAAGGTAGTTCCTAGATTCAATTTACTTCTCACAATAGCATTCATCCCAGGTACCAGGAAAGAACACTTTTTCCACACCCATGCAGAAAGAATTTACTTTTACTTAAATTGCTTAAATCTCCACGGTTTCTTATATCTGGCAATCGATTTGAAGCAATGTTTGGTTCAATTAATTTCTGGAGTCAAATTAATTTGGGAAGTGAAACGCGCCGAGTAATTGGCTTTACTTCTGATCAAATTTACTACTGAAAAAAAAGCGCCGCTGAAGAGTGGCTTTTCGTTTATACAGATAGTTTTGTGAGAGAGAGAGCGAGCAAAAAATTGAGTTGCGAAAAAGCTTTTTCGAAGCGAGGAAAATGTTTAGTTCACGTGCATCTTTTGAAGCAGTCCTTTTTATGTAGCTAATGTTTTGCGCTTTAATAGTTAACATAGTTTATCATAACAATATTAACGCAGTTTTGAAGTTTCCTTTATTATTTAAAAGTAATAAGAAATCTGCATTTTTAAGACACATTTGGAGTTCTCAGAAAACGTGTAGGCATCGACAATAACCAATTTACGACAATTTTGCTGGTAAAAAGCATTTATTCATGAAGAAAATGACTAAAAATTAGGAAATGTTTTGTCTATTTTTGTTCAAATCCCTATTTTTCTCATTTTGCTTCAAATTAGAGAAGTTTGTTGGTTTATTATGACATGTTCATTACAGCGCGAGCCATGTAATTTTGTGAAGTGGATACGGATTTTAGTTTTTGTGTATGCTATTATACGAGGAATTGATTAAAAATTTCTAATCTTGTACAAAACGCAGATCTATATTACTCCAAGGGGGAGATCTGACCATAGTTTGGAGTAGGCCAACGCTAAAATGCGCTAAGAAACACATTGTAAAATGCGTCCATAAACACTTTCCAAAATAAAATTAACCCGGGTTGACCACCATAAACCTTTCTTGGCAACCATATCCAAGCCATATATGGAGTTCATGGTAACTTGGCAACCATATAGCTGACCATGCAAAAAAATCAACATTGCTCAAAAAGCTCTTAAAACACCCATACAATGCACTCTGAGTGGAGAGAAACTCATCAAAACACTTGAAAAAAAATTGAAGTTCATGGTGTCTTGGGAACCATATCCAAGACCATACACATTTATGGTGCCATATAGGACCATAAAAGTCAAAGTCAAAAAATACAAAAATATTACAGAAAACAGCTTAATTAACATCTTCTGACTACATTAAGCGTTCCAAAAAAGCAAATTAAGTTAGTTCGATTTTTTATTTCTTGGCAACCATATCCAAGACCATAAATATTTATGGTCTTGCATATGGTTGCCAAGAAATCCATGACTTGTCAGATTTCTTAAAGAGTGTTTAAAAAACTTGAAAAATGGCAGTAAGTAACACATTTTTGGTTGCAAAAGGCATATGTATTACTTCAGCACTATGTGGAGTTCTCAAAAAAAATAATAGAAGAAAAGATACGAAACGACTTTAAAATTTGGCGCAAAAACATTGTTTCTAGAGCCAAAATCAGTAGTAGAAATAACAACCACTCTCATCAAAAATAAAAGGCCATACTGAAGTGTTTTTGCGGGCATTTTGATCAGAAGGTATAATTAGTAACGGAGATCTCATTCAATTACACAAAAAAAGCTACTGTTCTTCTTATTTAGGATTTTTTTTAAATTGATGTTATTATAATTTGCTGTATTTCGTGGAGTGCGATAAAATGTGCTATAAATGCTGCAAAAAACATCTGGAGCTATAATAAGCGGCCTCATACCTATAAGATTGTCATTTTTAGGATTTTGTTGCAATGGTCTTTAGTATGATTGCCAAGAACTCCGTAAAAAATTAATTTTTATTAAAGATCTTCTTTTCATACTTTTTTGTCGCCTCAAAATTGTCCTATACTACGGTACTCTGCCACTTTTGTTCACTTTAACTTAGTAGTTTATTAATTTTAAGGTTTAAGAACAATCAGTATTGTTTATTTTTTTGTCTAACTTAAACAAAAATACAAAACTAATTTTCAAGAGTTTATCTGCTTTTATCATTATTTACATGGTTCGTTTGGGTTCCTCAATTGTTTTTACCAGAAAAACAATCTAAAACAAGGTTTTTTGATAGCAGAAAGCTTTCGTTCACTTAAACAACATGTTGAGTTCTATACAAAAAAAATTAGAGGAAAAGAAATTAAACGACCGTAAAATTCACGCAACCATATTGTTTCTAGAGTCAAAATCATTAGTAAATACAACAACCACACTGTTCAGATAAAAATGGTCGTACTACAGTGTTTTTGAGGGAGCTATGCTCAGAAGGCTTAATTAGTAACAGAAAGCTCATTCAATTACACAAAAATAAGCTATAATTCTACATAATTTATTTTTTTTTAGTTTGGTGATATTATAATTTGTTGTATCGTGGATTGGGAAACAGTTGGCTCTGAGGGCTTCAATAGACATCCAAGGCCAGCTTATATGGCCTCATACCTCTAAAAGTGTGACTTTTGTCAATTTGTATCTATGGTCTTTGATAACATAAAAATAAGCAATTGTTCTGCACACTTATGATTTTTTTTATTGATGTCATTATAATTTGTTCTATTTCGTGGATTGTGTTAAAATGTGCTATAAATGCTGCAATAAACATCTGAAGTCAGGATATGCGGCCTTATAACTGTAAAATGTCACTTTTGTATTTTTTTATAAGGGTCTTTGATATGATTGCCAAGAAATCCATAAATAAATTATTTTTAAGTGAAGATCTCTTTTTTCATACTTTTTTTGTCGCCTCAAAGTTGTCCTATACTAGCGTACTCTGCCACTTTTGTTCAATTTATTTTAGTAGTTTATTAATTTTAAGGTTTAAGAACAATCAGTATTGTTTATTTTTTTGTCTAACTTAAACAAAAATACAAAACTAATTTTCAAGAGTTTATCTGCGTTTATCATTATTTACATGATTCGTTTGGGTTCCTCAATTGTTTTTACCAGAAAAACAATCTAAAACAAGGTTTTTTGATAGCAGAAAGCTTTCGTTCACTTAAACAACATGTTGAGTTCTATACAAAAAAAAATTAGAGGAAAAGAAATTAAACGACCGTAAAATTCACGCAACCATATTGTTTCTAGAGTCAAAATCATTAGTAAATACAACAACCACATTGTTCAGATAAAAATGGTCGTACTACAGTGTTTTTGAGGGAGCTATGCTCAGAAGGCTTAATTAGTAACAGAAAGCTCATTCAATTACACAAAAATAAGCTATAATTCTACATAATATATTTTTTTTTAGTTTGATGATATTATGATTTGTTGTATCGTGGATTGGGAAACAGTTGGCTCTGAGGGCTTCAATAGACATCCAAGGCCAGCTTATATGGCCTCATACCTCTAAAAGTGTGACTTTTGTCAATTTGTATCTATGGTCTTTGATAACATAAAAATAAGCAATTGTTCTTCACACTTATGATTTTTTTATTGATGTCATTATAATTTGTTCTATTTCGTGGATTGTGTTAAAATGTGCTATAAATGCTGCAATAAACATCTGAAGTCAGGATATGCGGCCTTATAACTGTAAAATGTCACTTTTGTATTTTTTCATAAGGGTCTTTGATATGATTGCCAAGAAATCCATAAATAAATTATTTTTAAGTGAAGATCTCTTTTTTCATACTTTTTTGTCGCCTCAAAGTTGTCCTATACTAGCGTACTCTGCCACTTTTGTTCAATTTATTTTAGTAGTTTATTAATTTTAAGGTTTAAGAACAATCAGTATTGTTTATTTTTTTGTCTAACTTAAACAAAAATACAAAACTAATTTTCAAGAGTTTATCTGCTTTTATCATTATTTACATGATTCGTTTGGGTTCCTC
Organism: Convolutriloba macropyga; assembly: GCF_964194025.1. NCBI lineage: Eukaryota > Metazoa > Xenacoelomorpha > Acoela > Convolutidae > Convolutriloba > Convolutriloba macropyga. Next base: position 60,356,521 of record NC_134473.1, read on the forward strand.
AATTGTTTTTACCAGAAAAACAATCTAAAACAAGGTTTTTTTGATAGCAGAAAGCTTTCGTTAACTTCAACAACATGTTGAGTTCTATACAAAAAAAAAATTAGAGGAAAAGAAACTAAACGACCGTAAAATTTCACGCAACCATATTGTTTCTAGAGTCAAAATCATTAGTAAATACAACAACCACTCTGTTCAGAAAAAAACGGTCGTACTACATTGTTTTTGAGGGAACTATGCTCAGAAGGCTTAATTAGTAACAGAAAGCTCATTCAATTACACAAAAATAAGCTATAATTCTACATAATATATTTTTTTTTAGTTTGATGATATTATAATTTGTTGCATCGTGGATTGGGAAACAGTTGGCTCTGAGGGCTTCAATAGACATCCAAGCCCAGCTTATATGGCCTCATACCTCTAAAAGTGTGACTTTTGTCCATTTGTTTCTATGGTCTTCGATAACATAAAAATAAGCAATTGTTCTTCACACTTATGATTTTTTTTATTGATGTTATTATAATTTGTTCTATTTCGTGGATTGTGTTAAAATGTGCTATAAATGCTGCAAAAAACATCTGAAGTCAGCATATGCGGCCTTATAACTGTAAAAATGTCACTTTATTTTGTTATAATGGTCTTTGATATGATTGCCAAGAAATCCATAAATAAATTATTTTTAAGTGAAGATCTCTTTTTTCATACTTTTTTTTATTGTCGCCTCAAAATTGTCCTATACTAAGGTACTCTGCCACTTTTGTTCACTTTATTTCAGTAGTTTATTAATTTTAAGGTTTAAGAACAATCAGTATTGTTTATTTTTTGGTCTAACTTAAACAAAAATACAAAACTAATTTTCAAGAGTTTATCTGCTTTTATCATTATTTACATGATTCGTTTGGGTTCCTCAATTGTTTTTACCAGAAAAACAATCTAAAACAAGGTTTTTTGATAGCAGAAAGCTTTCGTTCACTTAAACAACATGTTGAGTTCTATACAAAAAAAAAATAGAGGAAATGAAATTAAACGACCGTAAAATTTCACACAAACACATTGTTTCTAGAGTCAAAATCATTAGTAATTACAACAACCACTCTGTTCAGAAAAAAAGGGCCATACTACAGTGTTTTTGAGGGAAGTATGTTAAGAAGGCTTAATTATTAACAGAAAGCTCATTCAATTACACAAAAATAGGCGATAATTCTTCATAATATATTTTTTTAAAATTTAATGATATTATAGTTTGTTGTATCGTGGATTAAGAAACAGTTGGCTAAGAGGGCTGCACTAGACACCCACAGCCATCCTATATGGGCTCATACCTCTAAAAGTGTAACTTTTGTCATTTTTTTTCTATGGTCTTTGATATTGTTGCCATGAACTCCGTAAAAAAGTCAGGTGAAAAATTAGCATTTTTCTTATAATTGCTCGATTTTTGCATCAAAAAAGACGTATGATAGCGCATGGTGAAGCTCTTATACTGCACTTTAAGGCTACTTTCATAAAAGTAACTGAAAAGGACTGAACAATTTTGTTTTGATCCAACTTTGTAAGAAAAAAACTTGTTTTTAGTAAACTGTCCTTTTTTTTTGATTTTTTTCATAAATGTGGAGTTATATTTGACTGCTAATCGTCTTTAATGAGACGTTTTGGACAGTTTGAAACTGAGGAATCAACTGTTTTCCCAAAATTCATAATTTTCTGTTTTCACTGTCTTTTTGGTTCTAGTTATAGTCCTAGTTTTTCGAACGAATTTGCAAAACAACACAGCCTTTATGGCGATGTGGGAATTTATTCCCACATCGTGATAAAGGCTAGGAACAGTCAATTTGTCCATTGTTGACTTGCAGGACGCCCAGAAACAGGTTTCTAGTGGTTTTTCACGCTAATTTTTGCGATTTCTCCAAAAATGGGGGTCGTGATATAGCCCAAAATCAGAGGTACACTTTGGATTTTCAGTAATATCTTCTAAAGTACGTTATCAAATCAAGCGGGCATGGTCGCATTTTGTTGGTACTGAACCCTTCTTGCTTGCGTGTGTTGGTTATCCCCGAAAACGGCTCGGCTAAAAAGTTATTTTGGGGTAACTTAGCGAAAACTGCCAATTTTAGTACATTTTGGGTCACCCAATTTTCGGTACCACAAAACAGTGGATTTAAGGTACATATTATAGTGTTTTAGAATCCTCAGATAGTGGGGAGTAATTCCCTGTATAAATCATAGGGTGTTTTCTGGAGTCTCGATGGTCAATTTTAGCTCTGCAGCTCATTTCTTCTTCCATTTTGGGGTCCTGGTACGACGCCGTATTTTTGAAATATCTCCTCGTAGAGTGCACCAATTTTGAATTTTTTTGCATATTTGAACGTGTCATGAGCCGAGCTTTCAGACTATATATATTACTTATAGCGTTTTCCTTACCAGTTTGGAAATATTGACCGGTACAGGGACAGTCAGTTTTGGCCATATTGGAGAGAAGACCCACCTGCCGAGTCGATAAAAACTTGGTCAAAAACGTTGTAGAACGTTGAAATATGGCTGGGTAGATCCCCTGTGACATGTCAAAGGTTGTCACAAAATTTGGTTATTATAACCAAACTCCTTGGTTATGAATTTGATGATTTCAGGTGGGAAGACTAGTGCTTCTGAAGCATATGGTACGGTACCTTAATTCCTTAATATCTCCCAATTGAGCAATTCAATCAGGATTTCGTTTCGATATTCTAGTAGCATTTGTAATGAGCTTTCTAACAGTGTATTATACGTTTCATATGATGCTTTCACTTTCGAGATATTGACCATTGCAGATCAGGTCATTTTGGCCCAGGAAGACCACTTCTTCACCACGTTTTGGGTCAGATCTTGGCCCCAGATGGGCCAAACACGCCAAAATTGGCCCTGTTATGTCTGTTATAATGTCCTATAACTTATATCAACCGGTAATGTGGTTCAATAATTGCGAACCACATATTTATTTATATTTACTACTAATAACCTAGTAATCCCGTCCCATAGGCGGTTCTGCCGCAAAGGTGCGCCCCGTTGAGACGCTGGTTGGTCAGCTCCCCCCCTATTGCACCTTGTCTTTCCCCCATAGGATCTCTAAGAACAATCTGTGCTGCGCACAGACTTTTGCGAGCGTTCTTGTGTGTCTTTTGGTTGTGTTGAAGTGACGTACTGCTCATATGTATACCAATGCCTCATTTCAGGTAGTTATAACTATGTCAACCTTTCCAAAAGGTTATAAAATTCCTCACAAGAGTGACAGAGTAGCGTACTATCGTTCTCAATCTATTGAGATATTCGATCACCCGGTGGTCGAAAAGGTCACTTTTAATGTATACTTTAATTACTGCATGTATGCATGTACGCAGAAATGCTGCCGAGTAATAGCGCGGGAGACCCCTGCATTTTCTCGGTAGCATTAATGGACTTTTTCTTAATCATGCAGACATCTAAGGACATGTAATCTTGGTCCTATGGATTCCTAAACGTGTTTAATTGCTCTCAAACGAACTTTGTAACAATTATATTAGCGCTGTGGTCTCTTTTTGTGCGATTTATGGGTCGCTTGATCCCTTTTTTCCCCTGACCGATTTGACACATTGACCCATTATTATGTTCATTGTTCCCTAATTGAACTTATAGTATAAGCTGGGTGCGAGTAGAGCGCATGCATCAAGTTTTTAATGCAAGCATATTTGAAAGTTAACCTCGATTTTAGCTTTTTTTTCGTTTTCTCGAAAAAAGCATTCTTTATTTGGACAAAACTCTCTATTTTTCGTTGCTAAAAATAGAAATAGGAATTTTCTTATGTTTAGGGCTCCTAACGTGAGCTTACAGTGCTAGTCAAGTGGACTTTTTTTTATCAAGCATCTTTTAAGTGGCTGAACTTGAAAACATTTTTCAAAACGCTTAATGCTTCTTTTTTTTAGAAAGTTTCGTTCTCATTTTTTTGTTCGAAAAATTTTTTGAAGTCAATGGGCTTCAAACCCTGGTTTTCTAGGCTGGATACGCGTAGAGTGCACAGATCAATTTTTTATTGTAAGTGTTCTGAAAATTTCACTTGATCGTAGCCTTTTTTTTAGCGTTTTCTGGAAAGACGCATTCTTCATTTGGACAAAACTTTCTATTTTTCGTTGCTTAAAAGGGAAATGGAAAATTTCTTCTGTTTAGGTCTCATAAATTGAGCTTACAGCGCTAGCAAAGTGAACTTTTTGTCATCAAGTATCTTTTAAGTGGCTGAACTTGAAAACATTTTTCAAAACGCTTAATGCTTCTTTTTTTTTTAGAAAGTTTCGTTCTCATTTTTTGTCCAAAAATTTATTTGAAGTCAACGGGCTTCTAACCCTGGTTTTCTAGGCTGGATACGCGTAGAGTGCACCAATCAATTTTTTATTGCAAGTGCTTTGAAAATTTCACTTGATCGTAACCTTTTTTTTGCGTTTTCTGGAAAGAAGCATTCTTTATTGGGACAAAACTCCTTATGTTTCGTTGCTTAAAAGGGAAATGCGAAATTTCTTCTGTTTAGGTCTCATGAATTGAGCTTACAGTGCTAGCCAAACGAACTTTTTGTCATCAATTGTCTTATAAGTGGCTGAACTTGAAAATATTTTTCAAAACGCTTAATGCTTCTTTTTTTTTAGAAAGTTCCGTTCTCATTTTTTTGTTCAAAAAGTTATTTGAAGTCAATGGGCTACAAACCCTGGTTTTCTAGGCTGGATACGCGTAGAATGCACCAATCAATTTTTTATTGCAAGTGCTTTGAAAGTTTCACTTGATCGTAGCCTTTTTTTTTGCGTTTTCTGGAAAGAAGCATTCTTTATTTGGACAAAACTCTCTATGTTTCGTTGCTTAGAAAGGAAATGGGAAATTTCTTCTGTTTAGGTCTCATGAATTGAGCTTACAGTGCTAGCCAAGCGAACTTTTTGTTATCAAGTGTCTTTTTAGTGGCCGGACTTGAAAACATTTTTCAAAACGCTTAATGCTTCTTTTTTTGAAGAAAATTTGGTCCTCCCTTTTCGTTCAAAAAATCATGAGAAGGCAATGGGCTTGTAACCCTGTTTTGCTAGGCCAAATACAAGTAGAATGCACGCGTCAATTTTTTTTTGGGATAAGTTTTGAAAATTTTGCTTCATTTTAGACTTCTTTTTTGTTTTCTCGAAAGAAGCATTCTTTATTTCGACAAAATTTCTTATATTTTGTTGCTAAAAACCTAAATAGGATTTTTCTTCGGTTTAGGGCTCCTAAGTGGAGCTTACAGTGCTAGCCAAGCGAACTTTTTGTCATCAAGTTTCTTTTAAATGGCTGGACTTGAAAACATTTTTCAAATCTCTTAATGCTTCTTTTTTTGAAGAAAATTTGGTCCTCTATTTTCGTTCAAAAAATCAATTGAGGGCAATTGGCTTCTAACCCTGCTTTGCTAGGCTAAATATATGTAGAATGCACTCATCGTATTTTTGTTGCGGGTAGTTTTGAAAGTTTAGCTTGATTATAGCTTTTCTCCTCGTTTTTTCGAAAGAAGCATTCTTTTTTGGACATAATTCTCTTTTTTGCTTTGCCTAAAACGTATATAGGATGTTTCTTTAAATTGGGGCGCCTAAATACAGCCTATAGTTCCAGCCAAGTGACCAGTTTGGGATGGATCTTCTTGTACATGACTGGACTTGAAAACTTTTTTCAAAACGCCTAATGCTTCTTTTTTTTTAATGAAAATTTGGTCCTGCCTTTTTGTTCAAAAATTACATTTAAGGCAAGGGGCTTGTACCCCTGTTTTGATAAGCCAAATACAAGTAGAATACACGCAACAAATTCTTCTTGCGGGTAGTTTTGAAAGTTTTGGTTTATTTCAGCTTCTTTTTTCGTTTTCTCGAAAGAAGCGTTCTTTAATTGAGCAAAGTTTCTTATATTTTGTTGTTAAAACCGTAATAGGATTTTTTCTTCTGTTTGGAGCTCCTAAATTGAGCTTACAGTGCTAGCAGAGTAAACTTTTCGGTAGTGAACATCTTGTAAGTGCCTGGACTTGAAAGATTTTTTCAAAACGCTTAATGCTTCTTTTCTTTTGAAGAAAATTTGGTCCTCCCTTTTGTTCAAAAAAATCATTTGAAGGCAATGGTCTTGTAACCATTTTTTTCAAGGCCTAATGCAAGTAGAATACACGCGTCATTTTTTTGTTGCGGGTAGTTTTGAAAATTTTGCTTCGTTTTAGACTTCTTTTTCGTTTTCTCGAAAGAAGCATTCTTTATTTGGACAAAATTTCTTATATTTTGTTGCTATAAACCTAAATAGGATTTTTCTTCGGTTTAGGGCTCCTAATTTGAGCTTACAGTGCTAGCCAAGCGAACTTTTTGTCATCAAGTATCTTTTAAGTGGCTGGACTTGAAAACATTTTTCAAAAAGCTTAATGCTTCTTTTTCTTAAAGAAAATTTGGTCCTGCCTTTTTGTTCAAAAGTTCATTTTAAGGCAATGGGCTTGTAAACCTGTTTTGCTAGGCCAAATACAAGTAGAATGCACGCGTCAATTTTTTGTTGCGGGTAGTTTTGAAAATTTTGCTTCATTTTAGACTTCATTTTCGTTTTCTGGAAAGAAGCATTCTTTATTTGGACAAAATTTCTTATATTTTGTTGCTAAAAACCTAAATAGGATTTTTCTTCGGTTTAGGGCTCCTAATTTGAGCTTACAGTGCTAGCCAAGCGAACTTTTTGTCATCAAGTATCTTTTAAGTGGCTGGACTTGAAAAATGTTTTCAAAACGCTTAATGCTTCTTTTTTTTTGAAGAAAATTTGGTCCTGCCTTTTTGTTCAAAAATTCATTTTAAGGCAATGGGCTTGTAAACCTGTTTTGCTAGGCCAAATACAAGTAGAATGCACGCGTCAATTTTTTGTTGCGGGTAGTTTTGAAAATTTTGCTTCATTTTAGACTTCATTTTCGTTTTCTGGAAAGAAGCATTCTTTATTTGGACAAAATTTCTTATATTTTGTTGCTAAAAACCTAAATAGGATTTTTCTTCGGTTTAGGGCTACTAATTTGAGCTTACAGTGCTAGCCAAGCGAACTTTTTGTCATCAAGTATCTTTTAAGTGGCTGGACTTGAAAAATGTTTTCAAAACGCTTAATGCTTCTTTTTTTTTGAAGAAAATTTGGTCCTGCCTTTTTGTTCAAAAATTCATTTTAAGGCAATGGGCTTGTAAACCTGTTTTGCTAGGCCAAATACAAGTAGAATGCACGCGTCAATTTTTTGTTGCGGGTAGTTTTGAAAATTTTGCTTCATTTTAGACTTCATTTTCGTTTTCTGGAAAGAAGCATTCTTTATTTGGACAAAATTTCTTATATTTTGTTGCTAAAAACCTAAATAGGATTTTTCTTCGGTTTAGGGCTACTAATTTGAGCTTACAGTGCTAGCCAAGCGAACTTTTTGTCATCAAGTATCTTTTAAGTGGCTGGACTTGAAAAATGTTTTCAAAACGCTTAATGCTTCTTTTTTTTGAAAAAAATTTGGTCCTGCCTTTTTGTTCAAAAATTCATTTTAAGGCAATGGGCTTGTAAACCTGTTTTGCTAGGCCAAATACAAGTAGAATGCACGCGTCAATTTTTTGTTGCGGGTAGTTTTGAAAATTTTGCTTCATTTTAGACTTCATTTTCGTTTTCTGGAAAGAAGCATTCTTTATTTGGACAAAATTTCTTATATTTTGTTGCTAAAAACCTAAATAGGATTTTTCTTCGGTTTAGGGCTCCTAATTTGAGCTTACAGTGCTAGCCAAGCGAACTTTTTGTCATCAAGTATCTTTTAAGTGGCTGGACTTGAAAAATGTTTTCAAAACGCTTAATGCTTCTTTTTTTTTTGAAGAAAATTTGGTCCTGCCTTTTTGTTCAAAAATTCATTTTAAGGCAATGGGCTTTTAAACCTGTTTTGCTAGGCCAAATACAAGTAGAATGCAAGCGTCAATTTTTTGTTGCGGGTAGTTTTGAAAATTTTGCTTCATTTTAGACTTCATTTTCGTTTTCTGGAAAGAAGCATTCTTTATTTGGACAAAATTTCTTATATTTTGTTGCTAAAAACCTAAATAGGATTTTTCTTCGGTTTAGGGCTCCTAATTTGAGCTTACAGTGCTAGCCAAGCGAACTTTTTGTCATCAAGTATCTTTTAAGTGGCTGGACTTGAAAAATTTTTTCAAAACGCTTAATGCTTCTTTTTTTAAGAAAATTTGGTCCTGCCTTTTTGTTCAAAAAATCATTTGAAGGCAATGGTCTTGTAACCCTGTTTTTCAAGGCCTAATGCAAGTAGAATACACGCGTCATTTTTTTGTTGTGGGTAGTTTTGAAAATTTTGCTTCATTTTAGACTTCATTTTCGTTTTCTCGAAAGAAGCATTCTTTATTTGGACAAAATTTCTTATATTTTGTTGCTAAAAACCTAAATAGGATTTTTCTTCGGTTTAGGGCTCCTAATTTGAGCTTACAGTGCTAGCCAAGCGAACTTTTTGTCATCAAGTATCTTTTAAGTGGCTGGACTTGAAAAATTTTTTCAAAACGCTTAATGCTTCTTTTTTTTTGAAGAAAATTTGGTCCTCCCTTTTTGTTCAAAAAAATCACTTGAAGGCAATGGGTTTGTAACCCTGTTTTGCTAGGCCAAATACAAGTAGAGTGCACACGTCAATTTTTTAGTGCGGTTATTATTTGAAAATTTTGCTTGTTTTCAGCTTTTTTTCCGTTTTCTGGAAAGAAACATTCTTTATTTGGACAAAAATATCTATTTTTCGTTGCTTAAAACGGAAATAGGATTTTTTTTCTGTTTAGGGCTCAAGAATTGAGCTTACTGTGCTAGCCAAGCGATCTTTTTGTCATCAAGCATCTTGAAAGTGTATGAACTTGAAAACATTTTTCAAAACGCCTAATGCTTCTTTTTTTTTAGAAAGTTTCGTTCTCATTTTATGTCCAAAAAATTATTTGAAGTCAATGGGCTTCCAACCCTGGTTTTCTAGGCTGGATACGCGTAGAATGCACACATCAATTTTTTATTGCATGTGTTTTGAAAATTTCACTTGATTTTAGGCTTTTTTTTGCGTTTTCTGGAAAGAAGCATTCTTTATTTGGACAAAACTCTCTTTTTTCGTTGCCTCAAAAGGGAAATAAGAATTTTCTTCTGTTTAGGGCTCATAAATTGAGCTTACAGTGCTAGCCAAGCAAACTTTTTGTCATCAAGCATCTTGTAAGTGTATGAACTTGAAAAGGTTTTTTAAAACGCTTATTGCTTCTTTTTTTTTTAGAAAGTTTCGTTCTCATTTTATGTCCAAAAAACTATTTGAAGTCAATGGGCTTCCAACCCTGGTTTTCTAGGCTGGATACGCGTAGAATGCACACATCAATTTTTTATTGCATGTGTTTTGAAAATTTCACTTGATTTTAGGCTTTTTTTTGCGTTTTCTGGAAAGAAGCATTCTTTATTTGGACAAAACTCTCTTTTTTCGTTGCCTCAAAAGGGATCCTCAATTGGGGCGCCTAAATACAGCCTATAGTTCCAGCCAAGTGACCAGTTTGGGATGGATCTTCTTGTACATGACTGGACTTGAAAACTTTTTTCAAAACGCCTAATGCTTCTTTTTTTTTAATGAAAATTTGGTCCTGCCTTTTTGTTCAAAAATTACATTTAAGGCAAGGGGCTTGTACCCCTGTTTTGATAAGCCAAATACAAGTAGAATACACGCAACAAATTTTTCTTGCGGGTAGTTTTGAAAGTTTTGGTTTATTTCAGCTTCTTTTTTCGTTTTCTCGAAAGAAGCGTTCTTTAATTGATCAAAATTTCTTATATTTTGTTGTTAAAACCGAAATAGGATTTTTTCTTCTGTTTGGAGCTCCTAAATTGAGCTTACAGTGCTAGCAGAGTAAACTTTTCGGTAGTGAACATCTTGTAAGTGCCTGGACTTGAAAGATTTTTTCAAAACGCTTAATGCTTCTTTTTTTTTGAAGAAAATTTGGTCCTCCCTTTTGTTCAAAAAAATCATTTGAAGGCAATGGTCTTGTAACCATTTTTTTCAAGGCCTAATGCAAGTAGAATACACGCGTCATTTTTTTGTTGCGGGTAGTTTTGAAAATTTTGCTTCGTTTTAGACTTCTTTTTCGGTTTCTCGAAAGAAGCATTCTTTGTTTTGACAAAATTCTTTATATTTTGTTGTTTAAAACCTAAATAGGATTTTTCTTGTGTTTAGGGCTCCTAAATTGAGCTTACAGTGCTAGCAAAGTAAAAGTTTTGGTAGTAAACATCTTGTAAGTGGCTGGACTTGAAAACTTTTTTCAAAACGCTTAATGCTTCTTTTTTTAAAGAAAATTTGGTCCTCCCTTTTGTTCAAAAAAATCATTTGAAGGCAATGGTCTTGTAACCATTTTTTTCAAGGCCTAATGCAAGTAGAATACACGCGTCATTTTTTTGTTGCGGGTAGTTTTGAAAATTTTGCTTCGTTTTAGACTTCTTTTTCGTTTTCTCGAAAGAAGCATTCTTTATTTGGACAAAATTTCTTATATTTTGATGCTATAAACCTAAATAGGATTTTTCTTCGGTTTAGGGCTCCTTATTTGAGCTTACAGTGCTAGCCAAGCGAACTTTTTGTCATCAAGTATCTTTTAAGTGGCTGGACTTGAAAAATTTTTTCAAAACGCTTAATGCTTCTTTTTTTAAGAAAATTTGGTCCTGCCTTTTTGTTCAAAAAATCATTTGAAGGCAATGGGCTTGTAACCCTGTTTTGCTAGGCCAAATACAAGTAGAATGCACGCGTCATTTCTGTTTTACTTTTTTTTGTCGACTTTATTTTTTGTTATAGGAGAACGTGCAGCCGAAAACATCGAGGAAACGAGGGTTTGAAAACCCGTTCCATCATCCCATTTCCTTTCAGTTTTCAAATTTCGAGCCGACGGTGAAAGGCCCAATGGGACCAGCGAAAATGGAACTTAAGGGTCTTTACCCGAAAGTTTCAACTGTGTGCTTCCTCAACTCAAGGGCAAAAGAAGAGAGAAACGGGAAGCTGAAAGGATGGCTAAATTTTGCAAATCCCAAAGACTGCCGCGAAACCTATGAGGAGATATTAAAGAACCCTAAAAGTGGCATTGTTGTCGAGAAACTAGGCGTTGAGCAAGCTGCTCCACTGTTTTCGTCCTTGCAGGTTGAAAAACCGAAAATAATGCGAAAAAAAAAGAAACAAATTTTGAAAAAGACCTGAAATTTGATAAATGCATTAAACCTTTGTGAAATGTTTGTTTTATATTTTACTGAGCTTGATATTTTATCGCTCTCAGTCTTCTAAGTTCATTGTTATGGCTTGAGATTCTCATTAGTAGGCATTGGGGTTTTCTTAGATATCTGAAGGTCAACAAATTTTGCGGAAACCCAACTTAAAAAAAAACGGCTCAAAAATTTTGGAAACTTTTTTATATCGCTCGCAAATTGTTAAATACACTTTCTAATAGACCAATCACTCATAAATTGACCCAATAGTGGTCCTGAAGTAAATATTGGGGCGTGAAGCATCTTGTAAGTGGCTGGACTTAAAAACATTTTTCAAAACGCTTAATGCTTCTTTTCTTTTAGAAAGTTTCGTTCTCATTTTTTGCTCAAAAAATTATTTGAAGTCAACGGGCTTCTAACCCTGGTTTTCTAGGCTGGATACGCGTAGAGTGCACAGATCAATTTTTTATTGTAAGTGTTCTGAAAATTTCACTTGATCGTAGCCTTTTTTTTAGCGTTTTCTGGAAAGACGCATTCTTCATTTGGACAAAACTTTCTATTTTTCGTTGCTTAAAAGGGAAATGGAAAATTTCTTCTGTTTAGGTCTCATAAATTGAGCTTACAGCGCTAGCAAAGTGAACTTTTTGTCATCAAGTATCTTTTAAGTGGCTGAACTTGAAAACATTTTTCAAAACGCTTAATGCTTCTTTTTTTTTTAGAAAGTTTCGTTCTCATTTTTTGTCCAAAAATTTATTTGAAGTCAATGGGCTTCTAACCCTGGTTTTCTAGGCTGGATACGCGTAGAATACTCACATCAATTTTTTATTGCATGTGTTTTGAAAATTTCACTTGATTGTGGCCATTTTTTTGCGTTTTCTGGAAAGAAGCTTTCTTTATTTGGACAAAACTCTCTATTTTTCGTTGCTAAAAATGGAAATAGGAAATTTCTTATGTTTAGGGCTCCTAACTTGAGCTTACAGTGCTAGCAAAGTGAACTTTTTGTCATCAAGCATCTTTTAAGTGGCTGAACTTGAAAACATTTTTCAAAACGCTTAATGCTTCTTTTTTTTTTAGAAAGTTTTGTTCTCATTTTTTGTCCAAAAAATTATTTGAATTCAATGGGCTTCTAACCCTGGTTTACTAGGCTGGATACGCGTAGAATATTCACATCAATTTTTTATTGCATGTGTTTTGAAAATTTCACTTGATTGTAGCCTTTTTTTGCGTTTTCTGGAAAGAAGCATTCTTTATTTGGACAAAAACTCTCTATTTTTCGTTGCTTAAAAGGGAAATGGGAATTTTTTTCTGTTTAGGGCTCATAAATCAAGCTTACAGTGCTAGCCAAGCGAACTTTTTGTCATCAAGCATCTTGTAAGTGGCTGGACTTGAAAACTTTTTTCAAAACGCTTAATGCTTTTTTTTTAGAAAGTTTCGTTCTCATTTTTTGTCCAAAAAATTATTTGAAGTCAATGGGCTTCTAACCCTGGTTTTCTAGGCTGGATACGCGTAGAATACTCACATCAATTTTTTATTGCATGTGTTTTGAAAATTTGACTTGATTGTGGCCATTTTTTTGCGTTTTCTGGAAAGAAGCTTTCTTTATTTGGACAAAACTCTCTATTTTTCGTTGCTAAAAATGGAAATAGGAAATTTCTTATGTTTAGGGCTCCTAACTTGAGCTTACAGTGCTAGCAAAGTGAACTTTTTGTCATCAAGCATCTTTTAAGTGGCTGAACTTGAAAACATTTTTCAAAACGCTTAATGCTTCTTTTTTTTTAGAAAGTTTTGTTCTCATTTTTTGTCCAAAAAATTATTTGAATTCAATGGGCTTCTAACCCTGGTTTACTAGGCTGGATACACGTAGAATATTCACATCAATTTTTTATTGCATGTGTTTTGAAAATTTCACTTGATTGTAGCCTTTTTTTGCGTTTTCTGGAAAGAAGCATTCTTTATTTGGACAAAAACTCTCTATTTTTCGTTGCTTAAAAGGGAAATGGGAATTTTCTTCTGTTTAGGGCTCATAAATTGAGCGTACAGTGCTAGCCAAGCAAGCTTTTTGTCTTCAAGCATCTTTTAAGTGGCTGGACTTGAAAACATTTTTCAAAACGTTTAATGCTTCTTTTTTTTTTAAAGAAAATTTGGTCCTCCCTTTTCGTTCGAAAATCATTTGAAGTCAATGGGCTTGCAAACCTGCATTTCTAGGCTGGATACGAGTGAAATGCGCCCATCAAATTTTTGTTGCAGGTTTATTTTGACAATTTTGTTTGTTTTTAGCTTTTTGCTTCGTTTTTTCGAAAGAAGCATTCTTCAATTATACAAAATTCTTTATATTTTGTTGCTAAAAACCCAAATAGGATTTTTCTTCGGTTTAGGGCTCCTAAATTGAGCTTACAGTGCTAGCCAAGCAAGCTTTTTGTAATCAAGTATCTTTTAAGTGGCTGGACTTGAAAACATTTTCAAAACGCTTAATGCTTCTTTTTTTGAAGAAAATTTGGTCCTCCCTTTTCGTTCAAAAAATCATGAGAAGGCAATGGGCTTGTAACCCTGTTTTGCTAGGCCAAATACAAGTAGAATGCACGCGTCAATTTTTTTTTGGGATAAGTTTTGAAAATTTTGCTTCATTTTAGACTTCTTTTTTGTTTTCTCGAAAGAAGCATTCTTTATTTCGACAAAATTTCTTATATTTTGTTGCTAAAAACCTAAATAGGATTTTTCTTCGGTTTAGGGCTCCTAAGTTGAGCTTACAGTGCTAGCCAAGCGAACTTTTTGTCATCAAGTATCTTTTAAGTGGCTGGACTTGAAAACATTTTCAAAACGCTTAATGCTTCTTTTTTTGAAGAAAATTTGGTCCTCCCTTTTGTTCAAAAAAATCATTTGAAGGCAATGGTCTTGTAACCATTTTTTTCAAGGCCTAATGCAAGTAGAATACACGCGTCATTTTTTTGTTGCGGGTAGTTTTGAAAATTTTGCTTCGTTTTAGACTTCTTTTTCGTTTTCTCGAAAGAAGCATTCTTTATTTGGACAAAATTTCTTATATTTTGTTGCTATAAACCTAAATAGGATTTTTCTTCGGTTTAGGGCTCCTAATTTGAGCTTACAGTGCTAGCCAAGCGAACTTTTTGTCATCAAGTATCTTTTAAGTGGCTGGACTTGAAAACTTTTTTCAAAACGCTTGATGCTTCTTTTTTTTTGAAGAAAATTTAGTCCTCCATTTTTGTTCAAAAAATCATTTGAGGGCAATGGGCTTCTAACCCTGCTTTGCTAGGCTAAATATAAGTAGAATGCACTCATCGTATTTTTTGTTGCGTGTAGTTTTGAAATTTTCGCTTGATTATAGCTTTTTTTTCGGTTTCTGGAAAGAAGCATTCTTTATTTGGACAAAAATCTCTATTTTTCGTTGATAAAATGGAAATAGGATTTTTCTTCGGTTTAGGGCTCCTAAATTGAGCTTACAGTGCTAGCCAAGCGAACTTTTTGTCATAAGGCATCTTGTAAGTGGTTGGACTTGAAAACAATTTTCAAAATGCTTAATGCTTCTTTTTTTTTAGAAAATTTTGTTGTCATTTTTTGTTCAAAAAGTTATTTGAAGTCAATGTGCTTGTAACCCTGTTTTTCTAGGCTAGAGACGCGTAGAATGCACACATCGATTTTTTATTGCAAGTGTTTTTGAAAATTTCACTTGATTGTTACCTTTTTTTGCGTTTTCTGGAAAGAAGCATTCTTTATTTGGACAAAACCTCTCAATTTTTTGTTCCTTTAAACAGAAATAGGGACTTTCTTTTGTTTAGGGCTCATAAATTGAGCTTACAGTGCTAGCCAGGAGAACTTTTTGACATCAAGCATCTTGTAAGTGTCTGAACTTGAAAACATTTTTCAAAACGCCTAATACTTCTTTTTTTTTAGTCAAATTTGATTCTCATTTTTTGTTCAAAGATATATTTGAAGTATATTGGCTTGTAACCCTGTATTTCTAGAGTGGATACGCGTAGAGTGCACACATCACTTTTTTATTGCAAATGTTTTTGAAAATTTTACTTGATTTTAGGATTGTTTTGCGTTTTCTGGAAAGAAGCATTCTTTATTTGGACAAAGATCTCTCTTTTTCGTTGCTTAAAACGGAAATAGGAATTTTTTCTGTTTAGGGCTCATAAATCAAGCTTACAGTGCTAGCCAAGCGAACTTTTTGTCATCAAGCATCTTGTAAGTGGCTGGACTTGAAAACTTTTTTCAAAACGCTTAATGCTTTTTTTTTTTAGAAAGTTTCGTTCTCATTTTTTGTCCAAAAAATTATTTGAAGTCAATGGGCTTCTAATCCTGGTTTTCAAGGCTGGATACGCGTAGAATGCACACATCAATTTTTTATTGCATGTGTTTTGAAAATTTCACTTGACTTTAGGCTTTTTTTTGCGTTTTCTGGAAAAAAGCATTCTTTTTTTTGGACAAAACTCTCTTTTTTTGTTGCTTAAAACGGAAATGGGATTTTTCTTCTCATTAGGGCTCATAAATTGAGCTTACAGTGCTAGCCAAGCGAATTTTTTGTCATCAAGCATCTTGTAAGTGGCTGGACTTGAAAACTTTTTTCAAAACGCCTAATGCTTTTTTTTTAAAGAAAATTTGGTCCTGCCTTTTTGTTCAAAAATTCGTATTAAGGCAATGGGCTTAAACCCCTGTTTTTGGTAGGCCAAATACAAGTAGAATGCACGCAACAAATTTTTATTGTGATAGTTTTGAAAGTTTTGGTTTATTTCAGCTTCTTTTTTCGGTTTCTCGAAAGAAGCGTTCTTTAATTGAGCAAAATTTCTTATATTTTGTTGAAAAAACCTAAATAAGATTTTTTCTTCTGTTTGGGGCTCCTAAATTGAGCTTACAGTTCTAGCAGAGTAAACTTTTTGGTAGTGAACATCTTGTAAGTGGCTGGAATTGAAAACTTTTTTCAAAACGCTTAATGCTTCCTTTTTTTTAGAAAGTTTTGTTCTCATTTTTCGTTCGAAAAACTATTTGAAATCAATGGGCTTTTTACCCTGTTTTTTTAGGCTGGATATGCGTAGAATGCACACATCAAGTTTTTCTTGCGAGTGTTTTTGAAAACTTAACTTGCTTTTGCCTCTTTTTTTTGTTTTCTCGGAAAAAGCAATCTTTATTTGGACAAAACTCTCCATTTCTCGTTCCTAAAAACGTAAATAGGAACTTTCTTCTGTTAAGGCCTCCTAAATTGAGCTTACAGTGCTAGCCAAGAGAAATTTTTGTCATCAAGCATCTTGTAAGTGGCTGGACTTGAAAACTTTTTTCAAAACGCCTAATGCTTTTTTTTAAAGAAAATTTGGTCCTGCCTTTTTGTTCAAAAATTCGTATTAAGGCAATGGGCTTAAACCCCTGTTTTTGGTAGGCCAAATACAAGTAGAATGCACGCAACAAATTTTTATTGTGATAGTTTTGAAAGTTTTGGTTTATTTCAGCTTCTTTTTTCGTTTTCTCGAAAGAAGCGTTCTTTAATTGAGCAATATTTCTTATATTTTGTTGAAAAAAAACCTAAATAAGATTTTTTTTCTTCTGTTTGGGGCTCCTAAATTGAGCTTACAGTTCTAGCAGAGTAAACTTTTTGGTAGTGAACATCTTGTAAGTGGCTGGAATTGAAAACTTTTTTCAAAACGCTTATTGCTTCCTTTTTTTTAGAAAGTTTTGTTCTCTTTTTTCGTTCGAAAAATTATTTGAAATGAATGGGCTTTTTACCCTGTTTTTCTAGGCTGGATATGCGTAGAATGCACACATCAAGTTTTTCTTGCGAGTGTTTTAGAAAACTTAACTTGCTTTTGCCTCTTTTTTTTGTTTTCTCGGAAAAAGCAATCTTTATTTGGACAAAACTCTCCATTTCTCGTTCCTAAAAACGTAAATAGGAACTTTCTTCTGTTAAGGCCTCCTAAATTGAGCTTACAGTGCTAGCCAAGCGAAATTTTTGTCATCAAGCATCTTGTAAGTTGCTGGATTTGAAAACTTTTTTCAAAAGGCTTATTGCTCCTTTTTTGAAAGAAAATTTTATTCCTCCCTTTTCGTTCAAAAATCATTTGAAGTCATTGGGCTCGCAACCCTGTTTTGCTAGGCTGGATACGCGTAGAATGCACGCAGCAAATTTTTCTGGGGAGTGTTTTTGAAATTTTCACTTCATTTTAGCCTTTTCTTTCGTTTTCTTGAAAGAAGCCTTTTTTCTCGGACAGAATTCTCTATTTTTCGTTGCTAATAAAGGGAAAAGAAATTTTTTCTGTTTAGTCCTCCCAAATTGAGATTAAAGTGCTAGTCAAGCAAACTTTTTTGTCTTGAAGCATCTTGTATGTGGCTGGACTTAAAATGTTACTTAATTTTAGCTTTTGCGTTTTCTCGAAAGAAGCATTCTGTTTTGACAAAACTCAGTGTCTTCAAATAAACATAGTTTCTACTCAATAGGTTTTCGAACTCTTTTAGATTGTTTGAAATGAGTTGTCAAGATTCAAGAAGTTTGGATCAAGTGTATGGGTTATTGGATGTATCAGGGTGTGATTTAGCTGATGGAGAATTGTTTTCGTTGCCTATTTATTCCGAAAAAGTTGGGGAAAATGGCGCTTTCAACTTTGGCAGATTTTTAGCCGCAATAATGTTTGGTTCTGGGGCTAAGTGTGCGCTCATTAACAAAAAATTGAAACGCAGAGTTTGGCAAGGTTGTTTTTCGCCAACATACGATCAAAGGCTTGAAAAGTTGTTTCAAGATTGTGTTGAACAGAAGTTCCACGATGACAAAGAAGTTTCAGTAATGTGGGCTTTACTTGGCGCTAATAGTTATGGTTCAGAAATGCGACGAAAGCACCCTGAGGAAATTCAATCTCAAGGCTCGCAAACGTATTCAGGAAATTAATGAGAATAAAAGTTTCATAGCTGAATGCTTTAGAAAACTCAAAAGTCAAGCTTCTCGAAATTCCCTTGGTAATAAATGCTTGTAGCAGAAAAGCTCTTCTTTTTTACAGATGGTATCATTTGATTGAATGCCGTTTTATTTTAATAACATCTCAAAGAACTGTGTTAGATTTGATCTAAATTGAATTAAGTTTGGTCCTTTTTCGTTTAAATTATCTTAATCTTTCTGTTGAAAACAGATATTTATTCAAATTGCTTTATAAAGAAAAACTACCCTTGTGGTATATTTGTTTAAGTTTCGGCTACACAAAAACACTGGTTTCTTGGTTAAGTGAGGGCAAAAGCAGTTAGTCTTTCTTTTTCGTTTTCAACGTCGTTTCTTTTTTCAGTGAAAAGAAATGTCTCAAGTACGTAAATCAAGTAGGGCAAACTTTGGTGTAAATAGTCAGCGTCCTCTGATGCCCGGAGTTGATGACGAAATGCAGAAAAAGGCCAGTAAGCTCTTGTGGGTGTTCTACAAGAAAGGTGATCCCAAGCCTTTCACACTGGAGTACAATTGCTCAAGATGGGAAAAAGAGTTTACGTTGCCCATGAGATTAGCAAAGCAGCCAAAGGAACGATGCAACGTGTGGTACGACGGGGAATGGATCAGGGCCTCTCTTTGTGCACTTTGCGTCAAAGACAAAGTTTCTGTTGTGGAAAAACAAGTTTTTGAGACTGTGGCTGCTGCGGATTCGTCATTAACAGATATCAGTTTTGCACCGTAAGTTTTTAAAAAGCAATTTTTGTAAAATCAAAACACTTTTGGAAGAAGGTTTTTTGTGGTTCTTTCTTTTTCAATTCCAACCGTCCCAATTCTCTCTCTGTCTAATTTTTAACTGCTGTTTTCTCTTTTCACGTTTTTCTCTATTTTTCTATATCGAAAATCAATTGCAATCAAGCAAAAACCAGTGGTCGTGGTGTTATTTATTTATATCGTTTTAGTACCTAATTGGAGTCTCTGAAAAAAAAATCTTCAATTTTTCTAGGGACATGAACAACAGCCGAACTCAGAGTTCATTGAAGAAACCCAAACGCTTTGAGGTAGAGACTGCATGCCCTAAAAGGAGATCCCCTTACAATGATGAAAACCAGCCACCGGTGAAGAGTTTAAGATTTGATCGGAACACACTGGCTGGCCCTCAAAATGCTGCTCCAGTGGTCTCGGTACAAAGTAAACCTACACAAGAGAAGACAGAGGAAACGGTTATTTTTTACAATTGTATAATAACTAAGTTGCCAGTCGTTTATTCCTGCAATACATACTAAATTTGTAGCTAAAGTAGTCGCTCACTTCTAAAATTTGCAAAGGTGCATTTGAACTTTCATTGTTGTTTTTACTGCTTGTTTTTAACGCATATATTGTGCTTAGATTCCAGTGACTGTTGTCGAGAAGATGATGGACAAGTTCACTGATGTGTTTGTCCGGAAGGTGAGTGAGCTTGTAAGTGTCCAAGAAGAACACAACAAAAAAATGGCGAAAGAGAATCAGCTCTTGAGATCGAAATTGACTTCTTTTATGAAAGTTAGACCAGAGCCAATAGTTGATGAAGAACCCTCCGCCAACAATCCAGATAACCAAGAGCCAATATGGGTGAACGATGTTGATTTGATGTCACTGAATGCTACGTTTGGTCCCTCAACTTTTGGTCGAACACTTGCTGCTGTGATCTTTGGCACAGGAGAAGAATGCTCTTTGATAAACCAAAGAATTGGTGCAAAACTTCTGAAGCCGAATTCTCGACCTAGCGTTGATCAGGAGCTTGAGCTGAAAATGAAGAGCTGCATCGAGAGGAAGTTCCCCTCAAACAAACGATTTGCCGTAGAAAAAGCCTTTCAGGGCGCCAATCAGTACGGTGCGGAAATGAGACAAAAATTTCCCTGGAAAAAAGAAGCAAGTAATACCGTTGGTATAGAGTCTTAGTTTTGACATACCACGATCCTTCCAAAAAAAACTTGAGTGCTCGTTCTCCTCGACTTGTTGCTATTTTTTAAAGTTGCTTCTCCTAAATTGATGTGCCAGAATATTAGCATATTTTGAAATTACAAATTTGATTTCAAACAATTTTTTTTTGCTTCTCTACTTCATTTGAAAAACTTCAACTTTAAGTTCACAACTAAATTTTTATGGCATTTATACTGCTTGCTTTAGTCGTTAATAAATGAGGGTTTTTGTCTCTGTGTTATCTGTTGCCTTATTGTAAACTTTGTTCAATGTGTTATGTAACAAAAGCCAGTTTATTTTGTTTGGTGCCACTTGATTTGACAAATGTTCATTTGTGTTTATTATGTAGTTTCTCCTCTCCAGACATTCCATTTTTTTTCTGTGAAAATACACCATTGTTGATGTATTTGAGCTTGTTCTCAAAGATAGTTCAGAAATAAAAGTTAATAACATGTTATAGAATTTAAACCATTGCTTCAAACGCAGTTTGTTATTTAAATAAAAAATAATCAAGCTGGCAAAGAAGAGTTGGAGTTATAATGTATTAGCTTTGCAGAGGTTTACAAAGATAATCGCTGTAACAAAAGGAAAAGACAATGGTTTTATATCAATCTTTCTTATCTACTGAAGGACACTTTGTATTACAGAGTAATGTCTGCTAGAGAAAACAACTTAGAGTCCTCTGATTCTGAATACCCTATCAGTGATGATGCGCAGTCTTTTGAGTTTTCTGATGAAGAAGTGCCACCTCCGAAAAAAATGCGGCGTTCGAGAAAACTGAGTGAATCAAGTGAAGAGCGGGACGATAATGAAGAAGAAATATTTGAACGCTACCCCGCCGACAGCATCGACGATAGGGACTTCAGTACCTCTGCTCCCCTTTTGAAATTGGAAAGCGAATTCGATCGCATCATAGAGTGCCATAAAGAAAATCTGAAAAACTCAAGAAGGCAAGAGAAGGCATCTAATGCAGAATTCCTTAATTCTGTAATTCTTATGACTCGGCGCGAAGAAGTTCTTGTCGACAACCGTGAAGATCTCGCTGTAATGTTTAAAGGGGAAAATCTTCTAGAGCTCCAGGCAGGCCACGAACCATCAAAATTTGGGCGAGAGTTAGCCAGAAAAATTTTCGGTGAGAAAAACAACTGCAAGCTGCAGGAAAAGATGCTGGGTCCTGGGAGAAGAATGTCTGACCAAAGAGGGAGAGTTGATGAGCACGTCGAAAAGATCTTTAATGGTATATGTTTTTTCTTAATTTGGAAAAAATCAAGTGAAAATAGTCAAGAATCTCAGCTGAAAAATTAAGAAAGTTTCAAGCTCAAATTTTTCGGGTTAATGAAACAGGAAGAAATCATTTTTAGAGTTTTTTG
Organism: Convolutriloba macropyga; assembly: GCF_964194025.1. Taxonomy (NCBI): domain Eukaryota; kingdom Metazoa; phylum Xenacoelomorpha; order Acoela; family Convolutidae; genus Convolutriloba; species Convolutriloba macropyga. The sequence goes on from NC_134473.1 coordinate 60,377,968, forward strand.
CTTTAGATGTTGTTCGCCGTAAGTACCCGCGAAATGCTGAGCTGGCACTTAAAGAAGCCAGGAATGCCGCAAACCAGATGGGACTGGATTTGAAGAAGAAAAATCCGAACTATGCTCAGAGCCAATCAACCAGTGCCTGAATAAACGTTATAGGATGCAAAGATATATTCGGTTATCTATTATCAAGGAACTTCAACTTGATTGAGTACATGAGTCCTTGTTTCACTTTATATTGCTGCTTTTTTGTTCGGAAAAATAACTCATGATTTATATAGAGGTATAAGTTTAGAAATTTTTGTCAACCGTGTACCCTAATCCGATGCTTTTGATGGTTTGCTGTTCTTCAATTCAGTTAATGACAAATTTGGTTTTCTCAGATAAAGAGTTAATGATTTCGGAAGGTCTTTGACAACAAATTTAGACGCTTTTTAAATGTCTTAATTTGCTCAAAATCGCCTAAATAGCCTAACTTTTCTTTTACCTTTAGTTTATTTGCCATCTTTCTTTCAGTTGAAATGAGGAACAAACACAAAAGTCTTGTTCTTGCTCAATGTGATGCGCAAATAACCAACGAGATGATTGCTCAAAATGGCCGCGAAGTTATTGCGATGGTTGAGAAATTTTCACCTGAGCATTACCTTAAACTTGTAGAAGAACAAGCTCTGTATGCCAAATACGACTCATTGCTTCGAGTCTGCTACAATGAGGCCACCAATTCGTCATTTGAGTTCAAATTGGATAATTTCGGAGGCTATGGACTGTTTTTCAACGGCACTGACACTTTGAAAGTTTCAAAAAGAAAAGTTCTGGAAAATTTGTGGGCAATTTTAGAACAAGTGGACTCAACAGACGAAAATAAAATCCTGCCCATATCCGTATTCAAGCCTACAAAAGTCTGCAACAAAATGCGCTTAATGTGCGGTTCTGTTCGTTTTGTTAATCACTCGTGTGATCCCAACTGTCAATTTGTAGTCTGTGAAATAGGTGCACAGAAATGTGTTAAAGTAGAAATACTCAAAGACATCCATCCTGGAGATGAACTTCTTGTGTATTACGGCGACGACTAGTTTGGCGAAAATAATATCTATTGCAAATGCAGAAAAGATCATTTGCATGTTCAGCAAGCAGCAGAAGCAACTCAGGCAACTGAAGTTGACGATAAACTGGAGCTACGTGTCTTTGATCCAGTTGAGTCTAACCGACTGTCTGTATTTAGACAAAATCGTCGAAGACTAGTTGTTTCTAGGAAACGCCCACGAGTAGAAGAAGCACGCTCATATCAGACAAGTAGCTCTGACAACTCGAGCGATTGGTCGTCTGATAAAGAATCGGAGAACGAACAAACTGAGTTGATGGAGGTTGTTCAATCGCAAGTTTTAAATGAAGTTGAAAATGTTACTGAGTCCAACAATTTTAATATATCGACACCTCAGGATTCTGTTGCCCCGGATTTAGAAATTGAAAACGTCAGTGAAATTGTTCCGAATGTTTTTTCAAGGCCTGCAATTGGGTTAAGCTCTTCTGAATCAGAAGATGATTGCAGTCAAGCAAATTTTAACCCAGAATCTGACTTTGTGAGTTGTGTATCAGCAATTATTTCCAGGCATGGAACGTCCGACTCGGAAGCAAAGGACTGGATCAGTTTATTGCGATTAGTTGGCACAGAGTCAACCATACCAAGCTTCAAAAGCATGAAAAGGAAATACCAGCCTACAGCGCAGGAAAAAACGGAACGTTTGAAAGCTTGTGGCTCTGGTTTTCGTTGGTCTCTTGATTTCATGACGGAGCTGCAATCTGTAATTGAGAAAACATTACAGAAATCTTTCTCTATGACAACGAACGAAAAAAAGAATCAGATTTAAATCTTCCTGCTTTCTTCAACTTGAACGCGAGAACACTAGAAGTTTTCATAATTCTTAATTCAGATGGCGTTAAGATAATGAAAGCATCGTCAAAATCTATCTGGCCGGTTTGGTTGGCAATTGCAAATTTACCTCCACTTTTGCGGTCCTCCTTCGAAAATATTGTTTTGGCTGCGCTTTGGTTGGGTAACAATAAACCAGCTTGGGACGATATCTTCGAGGTAATGTTTTAAACTAAAATAAACAAAAATGTAAATTAAAGTTCAAATTGAATTGATTCATTTATTGATTTTTTCCAGGATTTGCTGAAGGAGTTTGCCAGTAAATCTTTGCAAATAAGGTTTAGAGAGTCTTCCTTCAGCCTTAAATTCAGCATATTTCTTCTGGTGTCCGATTTACCGGCAACAGCTTCAATATTAAACATGCACCATCATCTTGCACGTTATGGCTGCACATTGTGCCTTGTGCAAACTCAACAAGGCGAAACGGCTCGTTACTATCCTATTGACAATTTTAGAATGCGAACTCCTGAATTACACGAAAAGCATCTGAAAGAAATTGAGCAAAACCATCTGAGAGATTATCGTGGTGTAAAAGGCAGATCAAAGATTTTTGCTCTAATTCCTAACTTACCTCTAGCGGCTCCGATTGACGTCATGCATCAAGTTTATCTTGGGGTTGCCAAAGTTTTGTTGCAAGTGATTGCTAAAAAGACAGCGAGAAGCGATCTTCAATTGATTGAAAGTGCCGTCAAAACTATCGCGGTAATTTTTTTTGCTTATCTTTTGGTGATTTTTATTTCACTCTTATTTGATGTTAAAAAATCGTGATTGTTTTCAGCTCACCTGCGATTTCAAAAGATCTGTCAGACCACTGCGTGAACTGGATTTCTTCAAAGCGAACGAATTGAAGCTATGGTTTTTTTATAACCCGATTCTTTTCCATTCGACTGTCAATGAAGATCTTTACGACCGCTTTATTCTTTTGAGTAACGCCATTCGTCTTCTCATGATTTCTTCTTTACATGCCAATGAAGCTGAAAAATTGATTCGAAGTTTTCTCCTACAACTGAAAAACCGATATTCCGAAGAAATCTTTTCACCAAATGTGCATGCACTCTCACACTTAGCGTGGCAAGTAAGATCTTTTGGACCTTTATGGACAGCATCCGCAATGATGTTTGAATCGGCTAACTACCTCTTGCAGTCGAAATTCACAGGAACGGTCAATCATTTGCAGCTTTTAGTCGAGCGTTATATTCGAAACAAAGATTCGTACCGAAGAGAAATAGGGGACAACAAACTTGCAGAATTCGCCAGCAAACTTCGCGGAAAAAAGAGATTCTTCAAAAAATATTTGAGTTCTGGAATACCAGATGATATCAGAGCTGAAGGAGACGTATTCTACAGCAACGCAAAGCTTAGCTTCTTTGAACTCGATTCACTCTGCCATCAGTCGTCAAGAAACAGTTATATTTCTTATAGAAGCAATGGAAGGCTTCGTTATGGCCAGATAAGGGTTTTTTCCTCAAATAACGTTCAGAAATTATCGGTTTTTGTACTGCAAATTATTGAAGTGAAAAAATGCAATCAAGCAACAGCAGCGCCCGCTTATTCTTTTCTCATTTTCAGAAGAACTTCAAAAATAGAAACGGTGTTTCAGGATGCAATCAAAGACAAGTTTTTACGTATTGATTTCAATAACACATCGTACTTGTCACCCCTTCTGAATTGCTTTGAACATGATTAGGATCTAGAAAACTACCCAAAGACATTCAAAACATATTAATATTTAATTTTTGTTCTGTAAGTACCTTGATTATCTTAATGCAATTTTCTTTGTTGATTAAATGATTATTTTGTTGAAAATTTAATTTTCTTTGCTTTTTGTTTTCTTTCTTAGTTTAGCTTCTTATTTCATGTTGAGCTGAGGTTCTGTATGTTTGCAATTTTTCTTTTGCTTCAATCTTAGAGAAATCTTGTTTCAATTCTCGGCAACCGTATCTAAGACAAATATTAACTGGTGACACATTGCAGTAAACTGTTCAAAAACGCGGAAAATTTGAACAAAGCATAAATTTTTTGAAAAAGCTATGAAAGGGTATATACTTTATTGATTTCTTGGATACCATAGAAAAGCCATCTATAATTTTTTTTTAAAAAAAACAGAAAAACAAGTAAAAACTACAGTGGTGATATTAATATGACATTAAGCTTTCGAAAAATTTAAGTTCCTTTAAATTCGTCTTTGCATACATATGCATGTAGGAAACACAGAGCAAGCATGCGGAAAACACGTACTATACGTGGATATTTAGAGAACCATGGAGCCTCAGAAAAGGCAGTTATAAGTTAAAAAACACAGAAAAACAAGTAAAAACTACAGTGGTAATATGGAAGACATTAAGCCTTCGAAAAAGCAAATTCAGTTTTTTTATTCTTCTTGGCAACCATATGCATGTAGGAAACACAGAGAAACAATGCAAAAGCCACGTACTATATGTGGACTTTTTGAGAACCAGTGGGTCTTAGAAAAGGCATTCATAAGTTAAAAAATACAGAAAAACAAGCAAAAATTACAGTGGTGATATTAATATGACATTAAGCTTTCGAAAAAGCAGATTCAGTTCCTTTATATTCTTCTTGGCATCCATATGCATGTAGCAAACACAGAGCAGCCATGCAAAAATGGCGTACTATACGTGGATATTTAGAAAACCATAGAGCCATACAGGAACCGTTATGGAACAATTTGTGGGTCATGCAAGAACTATGTATGAATCTTGTAAGAACCATTTGTGGATCATGTAAGAATCATGTAACTAATCACAAAGGTTTTTTTGGAATAACTTGATATGGACCATGTTTGGCTCATGTCGGAACCATATATGAGCCATCAAAGAAACATGTAAGAACCATATATGGATCATGTAACCACCATATATCTAATCACAAAGGTTTTGTTGTAATGGCCTTGAGTGGACAAGGTAATAACCATGTAAGAAACATGCCGGAACCATATAAGAAACTTTTAAGAACCATATATAGACCATATAAGAACCATATATGGACCATATAAGAACCATATATGGACCATATAAGAACCATATATGGGCCATGTAAGAACCATATATGGTACCAATATGCCATAAGTCGTGTACAGCGTTAAAAGCTGGAACTGCTGCATAAGCTTTGTATGGGCGTTGAAAGAACGCACAAATGACCATATTGGATTCTTGGATGCCATATAAGAATCATATATGGAGATCTTGGCAACCATAGCAAGATCATATAAGAAAATTTTGTATGGCCTGTATGGGACCATATATGGTTCTTGGATATGGTTGCCAAGAAAGGTCAACCCGGGAAGCAAAAAAACTAGATGAAGATTTTAGACTATTTTCAACCAGTGATATCAGCAATATTACACCTTCGCGTGGATGAGTGTATTTTATTAGACATAAAAACAGTCTAAATTTGAACTCTTAGATTGAGCAAACCCCCCTGGAAAAATTGAGGATTAATTACCATAATGGAGGGATTTGTCACTTTACTAACCCATCCAATTTTACAAAATCACGTGCTGTAATGTTGAAGCCGAAAATTTAGTTTAAGCATCATTTATTTCAGTATATTACTTAAGCTTTGATGTCTCGTCAACATGTAAGGGTTACCAATATACCTTCGAACATCAGACCATATCGTTCCGTTTGTTCAACATACTTCAAAAGATCTCAAATTACCCCCAAAGGTAGTTTCACTGGACTTTTTTGCCACAAGTTCCCTCTGACCAATTGAGACTTATTTATTAGGCTGATTAAATTCAGACACCTGTTACCGTCACAAGTAGACAACAACAATTATATCATGTGTCAACAGTCAATGGTAGCAGATAAGGTGACATAGATTACTTTCATTACAATTCGCCCATTTCATATCCAAGTTAAAAATTTAACGGTCATCTTGCAACAAAAGGACGCCAAACAACCGGTGGGTTAATTTTTGATTTTACATTTTGTCAAGTCAACCTTGTTTATAAATTTTTTCAGCACTACAGTATGTGACATTATATTCTGCCATTTTTTATTGAAATTAAGTTTTTCCTACATAAAACTTGCACGGCTACAAAATCGCTCTAGCTGAAAACGAAAGCCAACCCTCATTATCCTTTTTCTCCTGCACTGCAAAAAAAACCATTTCACCAAAAAAAAACATCTGATTAGTTGGTAGTTTCGGAAAAGATGTGGAAACGGAAAGTAGGGAAAAAATAATTCAAGAATATTTCAAAATGGAAATAATTTCTAAATTTTAAAAATATTTAACATTCACGGTCAGAACTTTACGATGGATGGGTACTTTCCATAGTATACACTTAAATGTTTACATTGCACGCTTAAGCATATTTTAGTTTTAAAAAGTAACAACGAAAACGATAATTCCCAAAAACGATTGTTTTACGTTTTCAAAACACTTGGTTTTGAGAGCAGTTGAAACGATTTGAATTGAGATTGTAAATTAAAATTTTACATTTGACGTTTTTTTAAATTTTAAAATTGCGCACAAACCTGGCGAAAAACTTTCAACAAAAAAATTCGCGCATCTTTTCTTACACCAATTTAAGAGCGGCTTGAAAGAAATCAACCTTGAAAGTCAACTTTTTTTCGACCTATCACTTCGGCTTGAGAGAAATAGAGAAATCACAACTCCGATATGACTGAACCCCAAAAATACACTGCAAGTGGAACTTGACTAAAGCCGCAGTCAATTACTCATACACTATTGTCAACTCCATATCAAACAAAAAAAACAAACATAACCCACTAAACGTCGGAAGAATTGCTCTCGAACGACTAGTGGCAACTCTAATCAATTGCAACCTGCTTCAGTCGGGCGGGGGAGCCTAAATGGGACTCGAAACTTCAATAGTGGGCTTCGAATAACCACATTAGAGGATCAAATATACCACTATTAAGATTTAAAATGAAAATTGCACCAGTTTCGGCGCACTTTTCATTTGACTTTTATTATTAAATTGCCTCCAATTAAGTTCAGCGGCTTGAAATTGTGATTGAAGGAAAATTTTAGATCACGCGAAATGCAAAAAGTCAAGGGCGTAAAAGTCATTCGAAAAGTCTTAACGGTCAAGCAAAAATTTTCCATAAAAAAACACACGTTTACAATAATTGCTTCTCTACGAGAGCAATTAATAACAATAAGAGCAAATTATCAACAAGTTTTTTGCAACTGAGATTTTTTGCTAAAACAAGAATTTCAACAGACCACACGATATAACGTTTTTCCGAACAACCCATTAAACGTGTGATATGTAGCAAAAAAGCACAATTTTTTATTAATAATTACGAAATTCTCTGATGTGAAGTTGCAATGTCACGACTGTCCTTGCTAACGCTACTGTCTCTGATCAATCAGTGATTGCGCAGACAACAGAATACTCAGCGAGCAAAAAAATGCAGAAAGGAAAAAACAAACCAAGAGAAAACGAACATTTGAAAATTTTGAATTTAGACCCAATGTAAAATCTGACAGGAAGAGCTCAAAACTTTTTGAATTAACACATTCGAAAATAAGTGTGCAAAGAGCTCCTAAATTATACCTTTCAAGATATCGGCGGCTACTAAAATTCCAAAATCTGTCTAAAAAATCATTTAAACTCAGAACACGAAATTAAAAGTGGTTTATAAATTTTACGCTTCAAACGAATTGAATGGTTCGCTTCTGCTACTGTTTCGATATTATCACAATTTGTCATAATCTCTCCATAATGCGTGAACAGATTTTTAAAAATCTTTGAATAACTAAAACAGAAGCCGTTAAAACATTAAGACCAGTAGTAGTTCACTGTTTGCTCAGATTCTCCAATGCGAGGCAGATAAAAAAAATGCAAGCCACCCTGCCCCCCCCCCCCCCAAAAAAAAAATTCAAAAGAAATTAGTTGATGCAAATGACACATTAATCACATGATCACGAAATAAGCTGTTCAAACTTGTAGCAACATTCTTTTGGATAACAAAAATGCAAAAAATTAGAAAGAAATTTGACATTTCTTACCAGGAACCTCGGTATAATAATGATTTTGAAGAAAACAAATGGATACAATTTCTCAAGTAACGGATCCCTAATAACTTTCAGAACTTAGCTATCCTTCACTTGAATGAATCGCGAAAATAGTAGAAGAACAAGCACTTGAAACAAATGTGAAATTCTTTCTTTGGAATTAGTTAAAATTTATTGTTTCAAATTTAAACAAAATTTCATTTCAATCAAAGTAACAGAAAGATTAATTACATTGAGCCAACATAACCGACTAACGTCGGGCGAATTGCTCTCAAACGACCGGTGAGCGGTTCGTCTTTGTCAGTAGCTAGCCACGGTAGAGAGGCTAATTTTAGCTTAATTGAAGGGGCATGAGGTGCGGGGGGCTGCACCGGAGGGCTGATGGGGGGGGGGGGGAGGTGAACAGCGGGGGAGGGCAACAGTGTGGGTGGGGTTAACGGTGGCAGTGAGGTTTTGGGCTGCACGGGGCCCTTACGGCCTGAACGATGTACAGGGGTTGGGATTGGGCGGGGTGGAATGAGAGGGGGGCTGATGTGGGGGGGGGGGGGGGGGTCAACCTTTCGACTTATACACCATAAGTATAAGTCTCCAAAACAATTTCTGTGAATCGCATATTTGTAGACTAGTGAGCTGAAAGGCTCTAAGAGCACTTAAAGACCGCTGGGCGCTACTTGTTTATTCCGTATTTGAGGACGAAAAGTCAAATGAGTCAGACGAAAAATCGGTCAGGCGAAAACTCGAATAAAAAAGACAGACAGGACTAAAAGCATTGCTAAAAACTTTGTTTGAGAGCTTTTAATAACTTTTAAAATAAGCCAAACATACATGGACAACCTAATTTTTTCCTGTATCAGAAGTTCCAATTTCGTCCGCAGTTTCATTAGATTCAATAAATATGGCGAACCGAGGCCTCTAAAGAGGATGACAATAGGCTTAATACAATTACCTGTTAGCAGTATACACTAAGGGACTTTTCTAACTTAACGTACCAAGTATTTGACCTTGAGCATATTCGCGTAAATTTGCTGACTGAATTGTTAATTCCATTCAGTTGAAAGAGTGAGAGAGGTAACTCAGAACTTGAGAGGTGAATTCTGTAAAACAAAGTTGAACGAATTTCAAAAAAGCAGAGCAGGACAAGTCCTGAACTACAATCCAAAAAAATGGAGAAAACCTAATAATCGGAAAAAAATGGCCAGCAAAGCACATGACCCAACATATAAAAGAGAAGCCACCACAGCAGAAAACCAATTCTGAAACATAACTGGAGGTTTTCCAGTAAATAGCCGCAATCGATTCGTAGATCTCCAGTGTCAAAAAGATGAAATTCTTTTTAATAAATGCTGTCAATTTCAGATTGAAGTAACGAAAAGTCAATTTCAGATTGAAGTCATTTTTGAGAGAGAGGTAGAGGTTTTGAGTGGGACAAAAAACTTAATCACGCGAACGATCAAAAAAATCTCTCCACTAATATTGAGAAATTACGTCACGCACGCAATTCAGTTGAAATTGCTAAAACGAAGGAACGCAAACAGATTTGATTTTATTGTGACGTCATGTAGTAGTAAGAAAAAAACATAGCAGGACAAGTCCCCACACAAAGAATTCTAATTCACTAAACAAAAAGAAATACCAAGAACGGACTATTAATGGATTGGAGAAAACTATTTAAAAAAGAAAAATATTGTAGCAAAAATCAAGTCAACAAAAACCACTACCGAGAATGTGAGTGGAAGTGCACACATTATTTTCTCACTCTACTCTAAATTTGAGCGAAAATTTACACCACAAAATTAATCGCTTTGTCGCTGCACTTCCTGCTTCGGTGTGACCAAAATCATCACTTGAATTTGATTACGGATTGTAATGTAATAATGAAAATTTATGAAAAATCTTATAAGACAGCGCACCAATATAATTCACATTCTTTGTGAAAAATAGCCGGAATAATTCCGCGACCAACTCAAATCGTCGGAACTTTACAAAAAACCGTACTAGCAGCCGAAACCAAAACCCTTTTAAAACAGTATACTTCAACAGATTTGATGCAAACAGTGTCTAAAACTTGCACCGTGTTCGAAACAAAGAAGATTTGAGCAAAGACATTATTGGAAAAAATAACAAAAAAAAACGACAGCATTCAGAAAAACAAAAAAACGCACAAAATTAAACGATCAGACATAACTTTGAACCAAAAAATGAACAAAAATCTTGATCGGCAAATTTTCAATAAACATTTGGTAATGCTGAAGAATGACCAGAACTCTTAGAATGGTCAAATACTGATAGACTGAGAAACAAACTGACAGGTCTAAACAGTGTGCTAGTCTCAAATAAGTTAGAACTTCACAATCAACTCTCCACGCTAAAAAGACACATTGTGAAATCCTAAGGCAGATAATATTCGTAGAAACTACACAAATTTTTTAAAATGATACTAGAGTTTAGCACTCAAGGTTCTTTCTTTTGAATTCACGCCAATTAAGACAAAAGGAGATATCATTCTTCTGTTTGAAATATCTTAGGCAAAATGAGTTCAAACTATTGCAAAACTTAAATTATTCATGAACAAGACAAAACAAACGGAATAATACTAAGGCACGCAATATATTAATTCTAAAACTAAGGCCCCAAGGTTTTTCGCAGAAAGTATGAATCATCAAAACAATTAAACGGAATTGCAGCAAATCTCAGTGCTTCAATATATAGAAAATGCAAACAAAAAAATTAAGATATCCAAGAAACAGGCTAAAATAATTTATTCAAAAAAATGATAAAGCAACAGCAAAACAAAAAGCAATAGCTCGCAGGAAAATGCAAGATTCATATAGGCAAGAACGTGGAAAACATGGACACAGAGTAAAACCATGGATACGAAACGAAAATTTTTCGATTTTTGCGAGTTAAAACGAAACTATAACAAAAAAAAAATAAAGCAGAAAAACGAATACATTTCGTTATTTAGCATTTGACGCTTATGAAAAAATATAGCCATCCTCCTGCACAAATCAAAGAAGTCAAAACAAAGTACAAAGGCTTGAAACAGTAAAGCAATTTGCAAAAACATGTCAAAAAATTTTTAAAATTGCGCTTATGAAACAATTTTTATTGAACGCCAAAAAATAACCCCTATTTAAAAAAAATAAAATGAAAATCCCTGAGGCATCAAAAATTTTTTCTTGTAGTTAACACAAAAATACAAACAAAAACGGAGAAAAATTCGACAAAAACTGGCAAAATTGAATTATTATGTATAAAATTTTATAGAAACGAAGATACCTCATGTTAGAAAGAGGCGCTCAATGCATGAAATATCAAAACGAAGGTTCCATATTCACTGATTAATGAAAATAAGTCCTTTTAATCCAAAGGCTGAGAAATAAATTAAAAAGCCAAAACTCAACTAAAAAATGGTAACTTTCTGCCCAATTTAGACTTGAAATGCATTGTTAGGCTCTCAAAAAAACGGTGGTATTATTTTCAAGAGGGTTTCATAAAAAATCAGCATTGAATAGGAGTTAATTTCACAAAAAAAAACAAATTACAAACAAAAATGCGCCAAATGGACGATAAAACGGCTGAAAACGGTTATCTATATGCTCATTCTGTCAAGATCACTTTTCAAAGTCAAAAACTGATGGCTGATGGGGTGGCAACAGGGGGGGGGGGGGGGGGGGGGGGTGTCAATCTCTAAGAACGTTCTTCGCACCATAAGTATAAGTCTCCAAAACAGATTCTGTGAATCGCATACTCGAAGACTAGTGAGCTGAAAGGCTCTAAGAGCACTTAATGCCCGCTGTTTATCCCGTTTTTGCGGACGAAAAGTAAAATGCGTCAGACGAAAAATTGGTCAAGCGAAAAATCGCATAAAAAAGACCGACAGGACTAATGTAATTGCTACAAACTTCGGTACTAATCGAAACTCTCTTCGGTACGAAACTATCTGGTACTAATCACAACTCGTTTGCGGTCTTGTCTGTTCTCGGTGTCTTAAACTGTTTAGTGTGCATAACGTAAAGTATAGAAATTCTTACAAAAGCATAATGATAGAAAAGAAATGTAGGTAAGCTATAATTAAAGCAATATCCCTTATCTGACATTAACAAAAAGGAGGAAAACTTTCGGGAGCTTTTGCGGTCTAATCTTTTATATTGAGTACAATAATTCTTGTCCTGGGCACGAATATAACTAAGCATGAAAAACGCTCATTAATATGTTTGACAACAAATTGTTTCAGGCCTGAAGTTCAATCACATCAGGTGAATACCACTATAGCATTAACATCGATAAATCAAAGCAACAGACCGCGACTCTTAACCAATTGGCATGGACAGACAAATCCTAATAGTGATTTTATCTTTATCAATGCTATTCGAAGTTGACAGTGGTGATAGCATATCGTCAAATTCGAACGAATTTTTGGCCCCAGTGAAGAGACGTTACAGGAATTACAGGAAGCACAGTCATCGAGTGATGGTACCACAGCAGATGTTATACATGAAGGGGAGATCCGGCAGACTTGCGCAATACAGGCAACGAAATTCATTCCGGCAAGGTCATAACACGGCTTAGAATATTTCTGCGAGTCAACGTGTCATTAATGCCGACAGTAGCTTCGGATCAGTTAAAGTGAAGACTCCCATTATTTTACAAACTGACAGTTTCAGTCAAGTGTCTTCTTTGCATTGTTTTTGCATAAAATCTAAATTTTGGTGAATTTAATTTCGAGCTGAACAAGTCACCTTTCGATATATTGACCTTTTCGCAAATAAGAATTAAGACGCAAATATCAATTTGCAATGCTAAGTTTAAATGCACAAAAACCAACTGATGTCGGACAAATTGCTCCGGAACGACAGGCGGGGCAATTTAATTCAGGGGGGCTGTAGCCTAGCTAACTTTTATGGGTGCAAAAATTTCCGACCAATGAGTAAAAAGACTTACGTTATGGCCAAAAATTAGAACCCGTGTATCGCCTACAATTAGAACACGTGTGTGGCCTATTTAAAAGCATCAATTAAAAAAAGGAAACAGCAAAAATAGAAGTCAAAGTGGCGCGCGTGAAAAAAAAACGCATTCAAAAACGGAAATTTGTTCTAAAAACAATTTCTCTGTCCACTTAAAACATAATTTGAAATAACATAGCCGGCAGATTGCCAGAATAGCTGCGAAAGAATAGACCTGCGTGCCATATAATAGAGATAGAAACAGATACAGATCTAAATTGAAAAAAAAATCGACGCCTCTCAAAAAACTAAGTAAAAAACATTCAGCGATAAATTAATAAAGCTTGTTAAAATTCATTCCGCAGAAGCCTCTTATTAGGGACCTTTACTGTACAAATGAGTTCCTTTGACCTTAAACAAATTCAAACTAAACTTAAGTTTTAAAGTGGAAAAGTCATTTAATTGAGTGAGGTAAGTCACGTATGATCAAAATCTAATCACGCAAACAACCTAAAGACTTTTGCTAAAGCGAGTAAGAAATGACGTCACGCGCGCAAATGCCGTTAGTGAGAGGAAGAAGTCATTCAGAAAATTTGACTTTTTCAGCTTTGCTGTGTGAACAAATGTAAAACGAAAAAAGAGCGTCAGACGACGAAACAAAAAACATAGCCGGAAGAATTCCGGAAGCGACTCGAAGCACCAAAACTTCACAAAAAGCTGAAGCCATTACCTTTTGTATTAAACCATTAACTCATTACCTCCGCGGGTCTGATCTAAAAATCGGTGAAATTTAAACCACTGTCACCAAGAGAAAGAAAATGCAGCAAAATTTTATTATTGAAAACGTTTGGTAACGTTAAAAAAGTCTGAAATTTTTAGGATGGTCAAAAAACTGATGGCCTGTTAAAGCTGACAGGGCCATCAATTGCCCTCAGATAATTAATGATTCTAATCTCAAAAAGATCGCGAAAGCAAACGGCAGATAAAAACTTTTCAAAAAAGACAGGAAAGTCAAAATTATTCAAAAAAGAGTGCTAAAACTTAAGAATCCGAGAACCACTACAATTAGATTTCTAATCACGGCAGTTAAGACAAAAACAAAGCATGATTCTTCCTTGTTGTATATATGCTAGACAACATGATTTCATACTAATTCAAAAATTAAATTAATCATAGAGAAACAAAAGCAACAGAATAATATTCAAAGGCAAACAATCGTCTTAGAACAATACCAAGCCCGGAAGAAAATTGCAATGAAATGTAATAAGTCAAAATGTTCGAAAAGACTTTCTAGCAAACTCCCAGTACTGCTTTATTTTGAATTAAATCAATAGCAAACCGAAGAAACCAAGATCTAAGAAAAAGCTGAATTCATTCAATTTTTTAACAAATGAAAAAATCAATATAACGAATACAAAAGTAGATGCCAGGACAAAACTTGAATGATACAAACGAGAATGTGAAGAATACGGACACAATGTTAGGAACACCGTAACAAAAAGACCATTTCTTGATTTTTGAAAGTTAAAAATCAAATTTAAAAAAATCAAGAAAAACGAGTACATTTCATTGATCAGCATTCGAGACAAAGAAAAGACAACGAGTCATTCGAGACAAAAATTCAACTTGCTGAACAGAATAAAACAAGAAAAAGCAGAATTCAGACATACGAAACAATGAAACATTTCGCAAAAAAGTGGTCAAAAAATATTTAAGACTGCATTTATGAAAAAAATTTATCTGTTTTTTTTTCAAAAAAACACCAAAAAATGATTGAATTTTTATTGGAACGAAATTAAAGTCCCTCATGTTCCCCAAAATACTATTTCTAGTAATTAAAAGCAAAATACAAACAAAAACTGAAAAAAAATTGGCAAAAAACTACGATAATCGGATTAGCAAATGTACAATTTTATGAAACAAAATTACATCGAGGTAGAAAGAGTCATTGAGTATATTATCAAAGGTAAGTTGCCATATTAACTGATTTTTGACAAAAAACAGCTAAAAGATCCAAAAATGAAGAAATTAATAGAAAAAACGCCAAACATTAACTAAAAAAATCAAGAAATATGTTCCAATTTCGCATTTGAAACGCATTTTAAGGCTATGCAAAATACTGTGCTATCAATTTCCGGGGTTTACATTTCAACATAGCATCGATTAAAAATTATTTCTACAAAAAACCAAATTACAAGCAAAAAACTAGGCCACTTAGACGAAAAAACGGCTAAAAACGGTTATCTATATGTGCCATTCAGTCAAAAACTACTTTTCAATGTCAAAAAGTCATTCACTAAACGCAGCGCATGATCAAAAAGCTTCTTTCGCTCAGAAAAAATTAGTTCACACTGCAATTTTACTCGCTTTTAGGTCAAAACATCGTCTGAACGAATAGTACTTCCGGTAAAAAAAAAAACATAGCAGGACAAGTCCTGACGTACAATTCAAAGAATTTTCATTGACTAAACAGAAAAACTAGACCTAGAATGGACTATGAGTGAATTGAGAAAACCATTTTTAAAAAATCAGATCAAAAAATAAGAAAAAAAACAAAAAATCAATGTCAAAATGCCGCATGTGAACAAAAAAACCAATAGCGAGAAATGAAAATTTAATTCAAACAAAAAACTGGGCCTAGAATGAGCTGTGAATGGATTGGGAAAACCATTTAGAAAAAAATCCGATCCAAAAAATCGAAAAAACAGTAAAAATCAGAGTGAAATTGCCGCATGTGAACAAAAAACCACTACCGAGAAACAGAATTTTTGTTCAAACACCATTTTCGCACTCTACTTTAAAATTAGAGCGAAAAAAATTCACGTCGCAAAACCACTCGCTTTTTCGCTCCATTTCCTGTTTCGGCGTGACCAAAATCACTACTCCAATTTGACTTCAAAAATCATGAAAATGTGTGAACAGATCTTAAAAAAAAGACAGCGCCCCAATACAATTCAAATTCTTTGAATTAAAAACCTTAAGAAAACCAATACTCCTCTTCGAGTCGCAAAAAAAACCAAGAGCACCGCAATATAGCTTCGCTCAGCTTACAGCTTCGCAGCTATAAAAACACCTTTGATCCCTTTACTACTCCAGCATGATTAAAATCACAACACTAATGTGGCTTCTCATGGACGTGAAAAAGTCGAAAAGTGAATAGATCTCAAAAAAAGTGTGATGAAGAGCGCAGCAATACTTTGGATTGCAAAAAAAATCAAAGGGAGACCAATAATAGTCGGGCATTTATAACTGTTTTAGC
Source organism: Convolutriloba macropyga (assembly GCF_964194025.1). Lineage (NCBI taxonomy): Eukaryota > Metazoa > Xenacoelomorpha > Acoela > Convolutidae > Convolutriloba > Convolutriloba macropyga. The sequence continues at coordinate 60,394,109 of NC_134473.1, forward strand.
TAATTCAGAAAAGTTTTTGGCTGTTACAAAAAATTTTTCAATGAACTGTTCAAAAGGCCGTCGAACTGATGGAATCGAAGGTAAATATTACGTCTTAGGTGGGTTCATAAGTTAAGGAATATTGGTTCAACGTAGAACAAGAATTGACGAAAAATACGTCGCACTGGAAAGCCAACAACAACTCCTTTGAGACTAAGCAACAACACCACATGAAATGCAGTAAAAACGGGTACACCCAAAAAATCCACTGAAGTTCAAAAAATTGTTAAAACTTACGCTACGAAATCAAGTCATTAAATAGATTCAATTATTACTCATAAGCAACGGATGATAATTGCAATCATTGATACAAGTTATATAACATCTCAGAATTCTTATTATATTTGTCTGAAAAACAATTTAGGTCAAAGTCATAGGAAGAATTTGCTATTAACTGAAACTAAACTAACATTCCAATTATTTAAGCCTCATTAGCAAGCAATGATTGATCTCATGATTAACCAGGTAGTGATATGGCGTAATTTGCAAAATCAACAAAAGGCACACGAAAAACTCAAAAGCTCGTTCAGAGTTTTAGGAACAAATAGTGTCGACGTCATGAAGGACACTAGCTATGAAATCAAAATAATAAATAGATTCATTTATGCTTCATTATCAAACGATGAGAACTGCCATTGATGGGAATAAGTGATAAGGGGGCCAAGTAGCAAAAAACTACAATTTAAAATGCAGCAGTACAAGTCCTGAACTGCAAACCCAAGAAGTTTCAATGACAAAACAAAAAACGAGAGCTATAAAATGACTATGAATTGATTCGGAAAAGCATGAAAAAATATTTGTCCAAACACCATTTTCTCATTTTACTTTCAAATTGAAGTTAAAAAATTTTACACAGCAAAACCACTTGCATTTTCATGTTTTGGTGTAACCAAATTCATCACTTTAAGCTTCGGAAACGACTCTAAGACCAGTCTTTATCAAAAACTTAGCATTTCAAATATTTATCATCTACTAGACCAACTGAAAAAAACCAGAAACAGCTGTTGTAGCTCAAATAGAATTACAAAATAAGATATAATTGCTATCTATTATTGTCATAGAAAACAACAATGAAGAATAGAAAAAATTAAATAATTTATTATATAAAACATAAAAAGCTTTCTCTCGTGCAATTGAAAAAACTTGTTGCGCGCATAGTGTGGAACCATTTGGTACTCTCAAATGCGCATGAGCAAAAGCTGTACAATTATTTTCCAAAGCCGGCAGATTGCCGGAAAATAGACGCCGTTGACGAGCTTGAAGCCCATCGGGATTGGAATAGAAAAAAAAGAGAAAAATTGACCGATTTGTTTTTTTTCAGTGTCAAAAAGTGTTCTAATTTGGCCTACAGTTGATTCTAGAAGTAAGTAAACTCAGCTTCTAAACCGAAAGCTAATAAACTTAATACCAACGTCAGCTAGCAAACACTCTAAAGAATTTTGATAACCTAATTCTCAAGGACTTAATGACCCGGCTTTATCGGTTTAACCCGTCTGTTTTGATTTTGATCTTTTGACTTTGAAGGTATTCGCCACATTGCCTAAATGAATGCATCAAAGAACTGCAAATCCATTCAGTTGAAACAGTGAGTGAAGTAAGTGAAGTCAAACGTGAAAATTGTGACCTATGTAAGACGAAAAACGTGATCAAAAGGTTAAGCATATTCAAAAAAGGAGAGTGCCTATAAAAAAGCCGTTGAGAGGCTAACGGTTGCTATTAACAGTTGAAACAAAACAATGGATCAGAAATCGCTCAAAAATCATCAGAAGGCGTTAAAATTCTAAACATCTCTCAATTAGTTTAAAACTCAAAAACTCTCAATTAGGTTAAAAAATTATCAAAACATACCAAGCAGATTGCCGGAAAATTGCCACTATTGATTGACAAAACAGAAACGAACGTCGGGCGAATTGCTCTCAAACGACCGGCCAGCGGTTGGCTTCATCAGTAGCTAGGCACAGTTTAGTGAGGCTAGCTTTAGCTTTATTGAAGGGGCATGAACGCAGCGGGGGGGGGGGGGGGGGGGGCGTAAGCGCCAGGGGCTGATGGGGGTGGCATCAGTGGGAGGGGGGCAACAGTGGCGGGGAGTCAATCTCTAAGGACTGCCCTTCGTACCATAAGTATAAGTCTCCAAAACAGATCTGTGAATCGCAAACTTGAAGACTGGTGAACTGAAAGGCTCGAAGAGCACTTAATTCCCGCTGGGCGCTACCTGTTTATCCCGTTTCTGAGGACGAAAATTCAAAAACGTCAGACGAAAAATCTTTCAAGCGAAAAATCGCATAAAAACCCGACAGGACTAATATAATTGCTACATACTTCATTTGAGAGCAATAAAAAATGGAAACAGTGATGTAAGGAAATTTTTGAAAAAGTGCGAACTACTATCATTTCATTTTGTCGTTAGACATACTCCTGTTACTTAATGAGAGGATACAGTGGCCAGTATCAATGCCAAAAAGCATTAGAAATGGCAACTGAAACTTATAAAAACAAAGTTTAAGTAGCAGGAATCTAAATTTGGGCTTTATGGCTTTATCCTGTTTCTATTTTGATATCTTTTTTTAATACAGAGTTTCTCTCGCTTAGAAAAAATTCTGCTGATTTTTTCGATAGAGAATTAAATACGGATAAATGATACTGCTTCAAAAGCATTTTGAGTAGAATGAGCGAAGAAGGAAGCTGGCATAGAGAAGCAAAAGATTTCAAGCAAAACGTTGAAAAAGCGACAAAACGAGGCAAAGCAAAACACCTTTTTGTTCGACGAAGTGAAACAAATAGAGCGCAATGGTAGCCCGCAGAGAAGATGAGGCCGGCTATTTAACACGATTGACTACGAAAGAATTGCTCTTAAAAGACTATTGGGAAATCGTTACTTCAGTCGGGGAAAGTAACTAAACTCACTAAGGTGGGTTCAAAAGACGTCATTGGAGGTATTTATATAGCATTATGAACATAGCCGGCAGATGGCCGGAAAATAGCCGCTGTTGACGCGCTTAATGCACATCGTGATTGAAAAAGAAAACATAGCTGGCAGATTGCCAGAAAATAGCCACAATAGCTTCGTAGATCCGCAGTCTCAAAAATAGTAACAAATAGACCAAAAAAAGATTTTAGATGGTGAGACGTTACATTTTGATTATGAACATGTTTAATTTATTGCCACTTCTGTTAGCTGCTCTCAAATAACCTCCATTGAGTGACACACACTCATTTGACCTTATCTCCTTGAATTAAAGTTGAAATCAATTTTAAAGTAGTCATTTTTGAGAGTGATGTAAGTCAAGTGTGACCAAAAGCTTAATCAATCAAATGAACAAAAAATATCTCCACTAAGAGAAAAAAAATGAGGTCACGAACGCAGTTCAGTTGAAATTGCATGAACGAATGAAACAAACATAAACCGACAAATGTCGGAAGAATTGCTCTTGAACGACATGCGAGGCAATTTAATTCAGGGGCTGTATCCTAGATCAAATTATGGGTGCAAAAAATTTTTCCCTGCCGGGATTCGAACCACTGCCCTCCCAATCCACAGCCACAAATACTGCGCTACAGATCACATACCTCACATATTCTGCAATCGAATTTATATTAGCTTTACTTCAGAGCAATAGAGATCACTCAAAAATGAAGAACGAAAGCGTGAAAAAGTCACTTGAGAAGTCAAAGAATGTTCTAGAAGAAAAGCGCAAAACTGTCAAGCAAAAAATTTGCATAAAAAAGACACACACGTTTACAATAATTGCTATGAACTGCGTTCAAGAGCAATTAGAAGCATATTGTGTTGTCATATGGACGTAAAAATATTGACGACGAAAAAAACCAAGAGAAGGCCAATAGCCAATAATACCCCCAGCTATTGAGGTGCGGCTATAAAAAAGAAGAGAGAGAAATTTCCAAATTTTCCTGACCGAAAAAGTGTTCCATTTTGGCGTGCAGTTTCAATTAGGTTCTAAAACTACAGTTAATTCAGGTTCTAAACTGAAAGCTAATAAGAAACCTAAACTGAAAGCTAAACTGAAACCATTGTCAGCTAGCACGCCCTCCAATAAACTTTGATGACCTAATGCTAAATGACTTAATGACCGGGCTTCATCGGTTTATCCCGTTTCTTTTGATTTTGCTCTTTTAACTTTGACAGTATTCTCCAAATTGCGTAACTCAATGTATGAAAGGATTCAAAATCCATTCAGTTGAAACCGTGAGTGAGGTAGGTCAGAAGTCAATCGTGAAAATTGTGACTTAAGACGAAAAACGTGATCAAAATGTAAAGCGAAATTTAAAAAACGAGGGCGCCTAAACAATAGCCGTTGAAAGGCTGACGGCGGCTATTAAACACTAAAAAAATCAAGAAGATTACACTAGCAATTTTTCGCACTTTTCTCTTGAATTTTAGTAGTCTGCTGCCGCCACTTGAGTTTAGCTGCTGGCACCTGCGAATGAGATCAAATTCAAATCACGCAAAACAAAAATCAGGGGCGTAAAAGTCAATCGAAAAATCCAAAGGGGTCAAGCAAAAAGACCAACAAATTTACAAAAATTACTTCTAACTTCGTTCGAGAGCAAATGAACGCTTTTATACGCTTTCAAAACAGCCCTAATGTTGTATCCAGAGCCCATTGAATGTAATTAAGATACCCAAGTTGAATAAAAAGGCTGCTCGAAAAAACCACGCGTGGAAAAAAATTCTCTCGCTTAGAGAAAGTTATTTCACACTCCAATTTCTCGCTCTCTCAAAACAACGGCATGAACAAAAACCATTCTATTTTAGCTCCTCTCAAATTTTGATCAACACTCGAACCACTCCAAATTTTTTCAAGCGTTTCATTTCCTGCTTCCAAATTCCCTCCTATAAAATTGATGAATAAAAAAAGACTTCACAATACTCTTCCTCGATTCGAAAAAAATAGCGCTCAATTTGGAATTGTAAAAAAGAGCTCCTAGTAATAGCCGTGTAGAGGCACAACGCTGCTATCAATAAAGAATCTTATATCGGGTTAAGCAAATCATTTACGATAAAGCCAGGAGCATCACATATAACGCCACGGAAATAAAAGCAGCCGAAGAGCTCTATAAGAACGTGAACAAGACTGCTCTTTTGGTCAAGAGCACGACTTAGGGGCGACGGCTCAGTTACGGCTTGCTTATGCGGTGAGTGGAGCCACACATTTAACATAAACGATTAACGTCGGGCGAATTGCTCTCGACGATTGGCAAGCGGTGGGCTTCAGTAGTAGCCAGCTGGGGCTTAGGGATGCATCAGATGGATGTGAGCGGGAGTCAAGCGATGGGGCAGGGGTAGGGTTGCGGGAGAGCTGGACGGATGGGGGGTAAATCGCCGGCTTGCAGGAGGGCGGACGTGGGGGGAGGGGGTTGACCGTGGGGGTCAAGCTTTTAAGTCTAAGAACAGCCCTTCACACCTTAAAATTGTCGCCTCAAAAGAGTTTGCGGATTGCACACTTCGAGAGTAGTAAAGCGTAAGGCTCTAAGAGAGCTGCTCGGCCACTTAATGCCCTCCGAGCGCTACCTGTTCATCCCGTTTTTGATGACGAAAAAACATAAACCGACAAATGTCGGAAGAATGCTCTTGAACGACAGGCGAGGCAATTTTTCAGGAGATGTAGCCTAGATCAATTTTTATTTATGGGTGCAAAAAACCTTTCCCCCGCCGGGATTCGAGCCACTGACCTCCCGATCTACAACCACACGCACTAACCACTGCGCTACGAACCCTCGCCTATTCTGCAACAGATTTTATATCATCAACACGCTTTACATCGGAGCACTAGAGATCACTCGAAAATGAGGAAAGAAAGCGTGATAAAGTCCCTTGAGAGTGACTAAAGTGTGAAAGTGACGAAAGTGTGAAAAAGTCAAAGAATGTTCTAGAAGAAAAGTGCAAAATTGTGAAGCGAAAAATTTGCATAAAAAAGACACACACGTTTAAAATAATTGCTATGAACTTCGTTCAAGAGCAATTAATAAAATGATCAGGCGAAACATCGGTCATGCGAAAAAATCCCATAAAAAAGACCACAGGACTAATATAATTGCTACAAACTTCATTTGAGAGCAATTAATGACTTCAGATGATTTTTTTTAATAGCATTTAGAATAACCAATTATGATTTAAATTGAAAAACTTGAGGCGATTCCTGTGCACTATTGATTTCACTTGACTTGGTATTTTAAATAGTTACTTGCTATATTAAATTAGTTACCAATATATGGCTCTGGGAACATAATTTTCGGCTTTGCTAGTTCACTTCATTAAGATCTTACTGAGCAGTAGACTTCTACCGATAGAAGTTAGCGGATTTTCTGTCAAACAAAGTTAGTCGGAATTATATTGATCCAGTAGAAAAGACAAAATTATGTCAATGTCTAAACTTACTTGAACAAGCAAGGAAACTGCTCCTTGAAATGAGCCATAAATGAATGACAGCATTCGGCCTATTTTGAGAGAGTTGTCAATGTCAGCATTATATTTCTCACAGGCCTTGTCATCACAAGCAAAGCTCCGAATTGTCCTCACATTGCTCATACACTCCTCTGCCGTAGTATTGGCCACGCCAAGAGCATCCTGGAAGTGTTTCACTTTCCTGGCGTAAAAACGACCTGAAATCATTCTGAGGTCACCGCGAAAAATAATCTCTAATATATGGTTAAACTCATAGCTTTTGGGCACAAAGGAGATATTTTCCCGCATCACTTCCCTCGCAATAAAACATAGCCATATACATTTGGTACATTTGCTCAATCTATGTCACCCGTTGAAATCGATACCAAATCCTACTTCCACTACGCTGCACAAACAAAGATCGGAAAACGAAAGGAAATCGCAAGCAGACGGAAACATAAGCAGAAAAGGTCACATGGTATATTTCTTGTTGAGACAGTAGCACATATTACAAACTCAGCGCTGAATAGCAAAACATATATAATTTATCAACAATTTAGTCAAAGATGTTTAATACTCATTAAAAAAGAGTGAGATTAAAAGTAACGTTGAGAAAATAGTTCTTGTTGAAACAGAATTTTTGATGTACTGTTAGACGATTAAAACAAATGAATTTTTGAGGATATTAGAAGTGGGTGTCCGTGGGTGGGGCTCAAACCCCCTCGTGTGGATGTTAAGTGGTAATACGCACTTCACTAGTTGCCTTTTGTGATTGAAGTTATTCTGCCTCATCGTTACATTCGTCTAATTTTCAAATCGTCGAAAGATGAAAAAACGGAATCTGATTTGAGCAGGGTGGGATTCGCACCGACGCACGAACTTCTGATAATGTGATAGTGAACCGCGCTAAATTCCATGTATGATGGCACATATTTTCAGCTTTTCATTCGAATAACTTAAAAACTTGGTTCGAAGCAATTAAAGCACAGACATAATTTTCCGTCCCTCCAATAAAATGATCATGTTTCGGAGTGTTATTAGAAGAGGAAGAAAAACCTTGTTTTTCACTTCATAACATAAGGGTAACAAAATTTAGAAGTATTTAAATAAAAGTCACACATTGTTTTTGACTTGAAAGAGATAAGAGTAAGTGTTTAAATAGAAGTGGTATCAGACCTGAGCCATAAAAGCACTGAAACCCAACCGCGCGTAGCAAAGAACTAGATTTATTTTAATGACCCAAAAGAGTCGTTCTTTTTCTTTTCAATTCAGTAGAGTACCGAGAAAGAACGTGGTCGCAAGACTTGGTCTTCGTTATGTTTAGAACATATTGTAAGAATTGTATCAACAAAGAAGCCAAAGAAAAGTGACTAGCAAGGCTTTGAAGTGAAAGCAGCTAGATTCACTGATTGTGTTCGCGCTTTTAACAACTGGGCCATTCTGTTTAGATTCGAACTTAACAGATATGTTGATAAGCCTTGAAGAAAAAATTATCAAAACGAGGACTTGGCAAAAGTGGGCGTTGAACCGTAATTGTAAAAAATTGAGCATTCTCTTTGACGGTATTTAACTGTGCGGTTCTTTATCCATTTAACAGGAAAACAAAAAAACATACCCGGCATATTGCCGGAAAATAGCCGCCGTTGATTCCAATAAGCATGATTGGGATTGAACGAATAGAATATATTGAAAAAAAGATTTTTGTACAAAAATATTTTTTAAGTCCAATTTATTTTGATGGCATTTCGTAGTTGAACATACTTCTGTTTCTTAGAGAGAGGCTACAGGGGCTACTATCAACACCAATAAGCATTAGAGGTGGTAACTAAGACTTATAGGAACGACGTTCAAATAGCGGGCATCTAAAATTGGGCTTTATGGGTTTATCCCGTTTCTATTTCTGACTTCAATTTTTTATACCGACTCTGTTCATTTTGAATTGCTTTGCTTAGCAACTGATGTTCAAATTCACTTTTAGCAGAATGAGAGAAGAGAGAAACTAGCCTAGAGAAGTCAAAAAGATTTCACGCAAAATGTCGAAAAAGCGGCAAAATGGTAAAGCGAAAAAAAGTTTGACGAAGTAAAAAAAAAATACGAGCGCAATAATAGCCGGCTGAGAAGATGAGGGCGGCTATTAAACATAACCGACTAAACGTCGGAAGAATTGCTCTTGAACGACTAGTGGGAGCTCTAATCAATTGCAGCCTGCTTCAGTCGGGGGGGGGGGGGGAGCCTAAATGGGAATAAGAAGTTCTATAGTGGGCTTCAAATAACCACATTAGAGGTTAACATATACCACTATTAAGATTTAAAGTAAAAAATGACACCAGTTTCGGCGCACTTTTCATTTGACTTTTAGTATTAAATTGCCGCCAATTGAAAGCCAATTAAAAGTCAAGGGCGCAAAAGTCACTCGAAAAGTCAAAATTGTCAAGCGAAAATTTTGCATAAAAAAGACACACACGTTTACAATAATTGCTATGAACTACGTTCAAGAGCAATTAAACCATTTCTAAGATTAACTGGAAGTAATAAACTGGACAAGTGATGAGCTAAAAGTGCTACGCTTAACTGAAACATAAAAACACTGAACGAAATTGCGCAAAATTTCGCGAAATCGAAGGAAGGCGCAAATGATGATCTTAATTACGCGTAAAACAATTTGTAAACAGATGAAATTTGCTTTCTTGTTGTGTTTATTGAAATGAAGCTGTAGGTTTCAATTTCCCATTATGTTCCCCTCCCTAGCTTAGTGGTCAGATAACCTACACCCCCCTCCAAATCATGTTAAATACACCTTAATGAGGTAATGGGGGGATATAATGCGAAAAACCCCATCTTTTTATTTAGATGTTGATTCGGTCTCAACCCACTTGGAATTATGGTTTTAGTTAGCGTCTAGTCTTTTTGCGGAAAAGGAAAACTGTCTGATGCCAAGAAGTCCAACTTACCATACTGCGCAGCGCCAACAGCCACAAGAGGCACAACAGACAGAAGGACTCCGCTTAAAGGGGCAGAGAGCCACAACATCACTGCCACCGAGGCCACTATCTGTATCGAGTATCGCAAAACCATCGAGACATTCGTCTGAAATTTAAAAAACCTTAATAAGAGTTCAACTATCGTTAGACAGTAAGTTTTGAATATACACTTAAAGACCTCGTAAGTTCACGTTTATGAAGCCCAACTATCTCGTCTGATTGTTGATTTTCATATCAATCGGAAGAATTGCTCTCGAACGATTAGTCGGAGTTCAAATCTATTGAAGCCTGCTTCAGTCGGAGGGGGGACTAAATTCACTAAGTTTCAAAATGACGTCAATAGAGTTTCTTATACAACACTTTGACCGTTTATAAAAAATTAAAGTATAAAGAACCACCAATTTCGGCGAATCATCAATTTTAATAGCGAGCTGCCGCAACTTGAATTCAGCTGCTGACATTTGTAAATGAGAGCGAAATTTAAATAACGCAAAACGAAGGAGTCCTGGGCATAAAAGTCACTCGAAAAGTCAAAACTCTCAAGCAAAAATTTGTCACAAAAAAAAGACCAACACGCTTAAAATAATTGCTTCGAACTTCATTCGAGAGCTATTAAAAACATAATAATGAAGTTGAGCATTTTTCGGGAGATTTAATTTAGCATTGATTACATACACTAGTTAAAATAAAATAGCAAAAAATAGCTATTCGCCCATTCATTTAAAATAACGAACACTTGGAAATCCGGAGAAAATTGCTGTCTGAGCTATTACTTTTTTGTCAATGAGTGTATTCCATACATTTATGATTTCGGCGGCCAAAACGCCGCCTGGACATATACATAGCACTCAGGGTAAAAAACAATGTTCGAAGAAAACGGTCAGACGAAAAACACCGTTTTTAAAAATTGCATCGAAATTTATTCAAGAGCATAAAAAACATACCGGTAAATTGCCGGAAAATAGCCGCCATTGATTCCCATAACATCGATTGGGATTGAAGGAACAGAAAAACAAAGAAAAACTGATTGTTGTAGAAAAACATTTTGAAAGTGCGAAGTATGTTGATTGGATTTTGTAGTTAGACAAACTCCTGTTTCTTAATGAGAGGATGCAGGGCTAGCATCAATGCTAAAACCCATTGGAGATGTGAACAAAGAACGATGTTCAAATAGGGGTCACCTAAAATTCGGCTTTATGAGTTTATGCTGTTTCAATTTTGTTTTTCGATACTAATTTTTCACTTTAGATTGCATTGCTGAGCAACTGATGTTTGAAAACAATTTGAGTAGAATGAGAGAAGAGTGAAATTAGCCTAGAGCAGTCAAAAAGATTTCACTCAAAATGTTGAACAAGCTGTGAACTCAGGTAAAGTGAAAAAAATTCTTGTTCCACCAAGTAAAAAAAAACATAGCGGGACAAGACCGAAACAATTCGAAGACCTTTTATTGACTAAAAAAACTAGACCAAGAATGGCCTATGAATGGATCGGAAAAATCATGTAAAAAAATAAAATTCAAAGAATTGCGCATGTGCACAAAAACAACTACCGAGAAGGCGAGTTTTTGTTTCAACGCCGATTTTTCACTCCACTTTAAAATTAGAGCAAAAAAATACACGCCGCAAAACCATTAGCTTTTTCACTCCACTTCCCGTTTCGGTGCCGCTAAAATCCTAGCCTCAATTTGACTTAACAATCATGAAAATAAGTGCACCGATCTAAAAAAAACAAAGCCGGAAGACAACGAGATCGGCCCGGAGGGAAATTTTACTTACACCACAACCAACAACTAACTGATCAAATTATTATTTTCAATGTCCAATTCTCTTAGAAACAATAAACAGAGGAAACAAATTATCAGGTCAGGCAACTGTTAAAGACAGCGCCCCAATACAATTCAAATTCTTGGCGGGTTTTCTGAGGGCGGCCATTAAAAAACGAACGAAGACTTTCTATCGAGTCCAGGATACTAAACATAAACCGACTACCGTCGGATAGAATTGATGAGTTGGCTATCTTCAAAGTGGTGTGGGCATCTAAACTACAAAATTCCTAATGCGTTAACGTTGAATTTAGGGATAAACATCAGAGTTTAGTGGGAGACGATAGAGTGAGGGTAGAGGAGGCGGTCCAAAACTCACAATAAGAATTACTTTTTGCACAACGAATTTATGTATAATGACAAGTTCGTTGAAAAGCATACTTCGCTTAGCAAGGCTCTAAGAGAACTAATGGGCAACTTTTTACCTTCGGGTTTAATCAGTTTAGCTGTTCTGTTCTCAAAACGAAAGTCACAAAATTTGCCGGTCAGAAAAAAGGCGTCAGACGAAGCACCGATAGTTTATTTCGCTTTTCGATACTGATTCTGTTCACTTTAGATTGCTTTGCTGAGCAACTGCTGTTTGAAAGAACTTCAAGCAGAATGAGAGAAAAGTTAGCCTAGAGAAGTTGAAAAGATTTCGCGCAAAATGTTAACAAGCTGTGAAATAACAAGGTAAAGCAAGAAAAATGTTAACAAGGTAAAGCAAGAAAAATTTTAGTTCGACGAAGAACAAAATATTTAGCAGAAAAAAGCCTGAAACAATTCAAAGAAGTTTTATTGACTAAACAAAAAGCTAGACCAACAATCGCCTATGAATGAATCGGGAAAACTATTTAAAAGTCAAACACAAAAAATCGAAAAAACGGTAAAAATCGATGACAAAATGACGCATGTGAACAAAAAAAACACTATCGAGAAAGCAGATTATTGCTCCAACTCAGATTTCTCACTCTACTTTAAAATCAGACCAAAAATATTTAACGCCACAAAACTACTCGCTTTTTCGCTCCACTTCCTGTTTCGGCGTGACCAAAAAATCATCACTTCAATCTGACTTCAAAAATCATGAAAATGTGTGAACAGATCTTAAAAAAACATAGCAGGTGAAGTCTTGAAATACAATCCAAAGAATTGAATGAAAAACTACTGCATCTGACCACCAGAGCAATTGAACAATGGCAGGTAAAAAGTCAAACAGTCCCAAAATTGGAGAACTAAAACAACAGAACAAACTAACGAAAAAGATAACTGCTAACCCCTGAAGCTTTTACCCTCTAGATCGAACTTCATCCACTTAAATATACCCATTAATCCATTTACAAACCTATAAAAGGGGTTAAACGGCTAATTAAGATAGAAAACTGGAGAAATGCTAAACAAATTAAAAATTAAATATTCAAAGTTCATCAATTTCGCGTTGCTAATGATCAGAAGAATTTTTTCCTGTCGCTCCTCGAATCTTCCTCGAAAATGCAGTTACCAATGAAGAAAAACAACAAATAGTAATCAAAATGGAAGACAAACAAACTGCTAGAATAAATAATTTAAACCACCAAATTCCCGAAATGCTATAAAAAATTGAATACAAAAACTTCTAAAGCTTAAAACCAGTAAAAAAAGTAAAAATTGATAAAATTAGCACCAGAAGTGTAAAACACATCTAGATGGACAAAATTGCTTGCAAACACACTGTTACCAGTTTATATAATTGAGATGAACACCTTTGCTTCAAAAAATGCTTTCAAAAAACCGCACGTGATAAAATTTGCTCGCTTAGTGATAATTTTTTACACCTACATTTCTCTCGATTTAAAAAAAGCGACATGAACAGAAAACCACTCTCTCTTCTCTCTGATCGTCGGCAATTTGACCTAAACACTGTTTTCATGCGTTTCATTTCCTGTTTCAAATACAATTAGCCGGAAGAATTCCGGAAAGGACTCAAAGTAGAAAATTGACCGTCCTTTCAGACCAAATGCACTTTCTAAATCGTTGTACTACACATTTTGAAACAATAACAGCAAAAACCAAGAGAAAAGTAACTGACAAAAACTGATAAAGCATCACATAAAATTTACCCAAGAAGCTACTCCATAAAATAAAAACTAGGTCTTAAAAAAAGAGAAAAAAATTGTAAAACAGGAAATCTCCAAACATAGCCGGCAGATTGCCGGAAAATAGCTGCAGACGCTTGTGGCCTTGCATGAACTGAAACAAATAAAGAAAACATTACCGACTAACGTCGGGCGAATTGCTCTCAAACGACCGGCGAGCGGTTGGCTTTGTCAGTAGCTAGCCACAGTTTAGTGAGGCTAGCTTAAGCTTGATTCGACTCTGCATCTGCATAAAAAACTGATATTTGAAAAAAACTGCAAAATATTGCAAATTTATTTAAAAAAGGCTTCAAGATTCTGCAGTGAAAATAATCAAAACTATTTCATCTCTGGATTTATGTCAAGTAACTCATCTGCTTGACTTGAAAAGCTTCGTTGGCCAGTAATAATCGTAGGACAAAAAATTATTCAAAAATTTTGAAAATAGCAAACTTACCAAAATCTTGCTGAAATTCAATAAATTAAAATCTTTAAAACGATTTCATTGTCTCAAGAGATAAATCCCGTATCCCTATTTCATGCTTTAAATAGTTTCACTGGCTCATAAAGAACCACAAACTGGGAACATAATAATTTTCCGAAAATTTGACCAAAATAAAATTGCTAGAAAATTAGTCAAGCTGGAGTCATTAAAATATTGATAATCATCCCATTAACTCTAGAAACTATGCGACAGCCTATCATCAAATCTTGGAGGAGAACTAGGACCCTGGTGCCGGAAAAATGAGAAAAAATTCAAAAGATTAAAAAAACTTGAGTAAATTTCAAATATTTTTTTAAAAATTGTTGATATTAAAATCTTGAAAAACATTCAATTACATCTAGAAGCTATGCAGCAAAAATCAAACGCTCGAGGAGGTTCACTGGCCCTTCAGGTTGGAAAAACCTAAAAAATGACAAATTTTCAAAAAACTTGAAAAAATTGCAGATTTTGTCAAAAAAAATTGGTAAAATTCGTGATGGTAAAATGTTGAAAAACCATTCCATTAACACTAGAAACTATGCAGTAACCTATTATCAAACCCTGGTGGAGGTTGGGTGGCCCTTGAGGTTGGAGAAACCTAAAAATGACAAAATAATTTTAAAAAATCGAAAATTGCAAGTTTCATAAAAAAAAATTGCTAAAATTCGTGATGTTAAAATGTTGAAAACCCTTCTACTACCTCTAGAAGCTATGCAGTAAACTATTATAAACCTGCAGGAGGTTAGTTGGTCCTTGACGTTGGAGAAACCTAAGAACTGAAAAAAATTTCAAATTGAAAAAAAAATTGCAAGTTTTATCAAAATTTTGATAAAATTTGTAATAAAAATGATGAAAACCATTCCATGCCCAATTAAAATTTTTAATACCTTATTATCAAACGCTAAAGGAGACTTTATGGCTCCTGGCTCTCGGAAGACTTAGATAATGACAATAAATTTTGTAAATTTGAAAAAAATTGCAAGTTTCATCAAAAAATTGCCGAAGTTCGTAATGTTAAAACGCTGAATACCATTCTATTAACACTAGAAGCAATGCAGTAACCTATTACCAAACCCTAAAGGACGTTCGCTGGCTCTTGAGACCGGAAAAATTTTAAAAGACAAAAAATTTCAAAAAAGATGAAAAAATGCAAGTTTTATCAAAAAAATTGCTTAAATTTGTCATATTAAAAATTTGAAAGCTATTACATGGCAAATAAAACTTTTTCAGTAAGTTATTATCAAACCCCTAAGAAAATTTTCTGCCCCTTGCGTCCGGAAAGACAATTGCACTACCATTAGAAACTATGCAGTAACCTATTATAAAACCCTAGAGGAGGTTCCTTGACACCCAGGGCTGAAAGAACTCAAAAACTGACAAAATTTTTCAAGAAGCTTGAAAAAACTGTGAATATTAGTATAAATCTGCGGGCTTTTAGCGATCGGTTGTTCATCAGTAGCCACCGGGGGGTGCACTGGGGGCTGGAGGGGAGGGATGGGGGGGGGTTGGGCAACAGTGGTGTGGGGGCAACAGCACCGGTGAGGGGGGTGGCGGCAATAGTGTGGGGCGTCAACAGTGGGGTTGGGGGTGTCTTCAACCTCTAAGAACCGCCCTTCACACCATAAGTATACCATAAGTATACCATAAGTCTCCAAAACAGTTTAAGCTGAACGGCTCTAAGAGCACTTAGTGCCCGCTGGGCGCTACCTGTTTATCCCGTTTTTGAGGACGAAAAGTCAAAAGCGTCAGACGAAAAATCCGTCAAGCGAAAAATCGCATAAAAAAAGACCGACAGGACTAATATAATTGCTACAAACTTCGTTTGAGAGCAATTAATCAGATAGACAGATCAACCACCAGTCCTTTAATAGACCACTAGACTTTTTGGGTTAGATTCGGACTGTCAATTTTATGACACATACGTTCCATAGGGAAAAAGACATAAGAGCTTTTTCAAAATTGATATTCAAAATTAAAAACTCAAGATTAATACTCAAGAATCAGGGCAGATAAGTTTGGCACTAATTAGATGCACATTATTGATCTTTAACTAATAAATAATCATAAAAAATTCCATAAGTGAGTTCAGAAGTCATTTTAATGAGTGAGGTAAGTGACGCAATTTACCTAAAAGCAGAAATGACGTCACGAACACACATTTTAACTGTAAAGCAGTAGAAGTCGCTAAAGTCATTGAAAAAGTCAATTCCAAGAAGTCAGGTCGTAAGAATCATCGATGGAGACGACGAATTAAAAAACATGAAATACAATCGAAGGAATTGAATGAAAAACAGACCTTATGTACCTGACCAGCAGATCAATGGAACAATCCCAGCCAAAAAGACGAAATCTCGAAAGCTGAGAAACTAAAAGAATCAAACTAAACAAAAAAAACAATTATTTCTAAAACTCTTGAAGCTTTTAACTTGAAGGCCATTTATGACACAATGCAATATAGTCATTAAGACGCGCAAAAGACTTAAAAGAGATTAATTTGACACTAAAGGTAGATAATCTCGAAAAAAATTGCAAATGCTTTAAAACGAAATGTGAAAAATGCTTCAAATAAAAAGGAAAAATTTTTAGAAAATGTGTCTGGAAAAATATTCAAATTCATTTTTTCTCTGTGGAGTTCTGTCTTGTAACTCATCTGCACCATTTAAAAAGTTTCGTTGGCCAATAAATATAGTTAAGCTCAAAAAATACAAATAAAATCAAAAAATTTGAAAACAATCAAAAAAATTTTAAATTGCAAGCTTTATTTAAAAAATTACTTATATTTGCAATCTAAAAAAAACAGAAAACTATTTTGTTGCCACTAGAAACTCTGCAATAACATACTAGCAAACTCAATAGCAGCAAACCCGTGGCCACTGAGGAAAAAGACTAAAATTCCAGGAAGTCAAAGAAAAAGAACAATTTGAAAATCGCTAAAATTTGTAATATTAAAATCTTGAACACAAATTCCCCATTACCACTAGAAACTATGAAGTAACATATTACCAAAACCTAAAGGAAATGTTTTGGCTGTTCAGGTTAAAAAAACTAAAAATTGACAAAAAATTTGAAGAAATTGGCTTATGCCATGGGCAATAGAAATTTTGCAGTAAACTATTAGCAAATCCTAGACAAGATTTCTTTCCCCCTGGAGCTGGAAAACTTGAATAATGACAATTAATGTCAGAAAATTGGAAAAAAACTGCAAGTTTTATCAAAAAAATTGGGAAAATTCGTGAAGTTGAAAAACATTCCATTACCACTAGAAACAAAAAAATATGCTATTATTGTGACACCAACAGCTGAAACAACAAAAATATTCAACAAACTTGAAAATTTTTTAAAAATTAGAAAAAATTACCGTGTTTGGTGTAGCAACACATATAGCTCTTAAAATGGCCATAAAAAGTAATTAAGTCTTGCAAAAGACCTTTACCAACTTTCACAAACCTCAATTTCAGACTGGTCCAACAAAAATCCGAAAAAAGACGAAAAAATTGCAACATTTTGGGCTCAAAAACTTCTGAAAATGACCTATTAACCTTGAATTACGGCCTTCTTAGTAGCTTCACCACTCTAAGAACTCGAAGAAATACTAAACGCGGCTAATGGCCTCTAATAAAACCTGATGCCCGCTGAGCTTTACCTGTTTATCCCGTTTTGAAAGCTCAAAGTTATGAAAAAAGGTGTGAAAGCATCTTATAAAAAAAAGACAGAGCACCAATACAATCCAATTCTTGGATTGTAAAAAACCACGATGCCCCCAATAATAGCCACTATCGCTTCGCGGCTATTAATAAAATGATAACAAATGAGAGAGAATCTAACTGAAATAGTTTACACAGATAAACCGAGGAAGGGAACGACGAAGGACAAAATCAACAAAATAATTGAGAAATTCTAACAAATTCTAAAAGAAAACGCTGAAAAGAAAATACCCAACTAATGTTTGGAGGTTCAATTCATCTACTCCTATATCAGTCTCAGATATGCGCCACATAAATGGTAAAAAAAATTAAAATGCAAAGAACAAAGAATCCGAAGAAAGGAAAATTTGAAAAATTCATTTCAGAGAAAAGTGCCTTGTCAGGTTTTAAATACTCCTCTTCGATTCATAAAAAGAAAGCACACCAATACAATTCAAATTCTTTGAATTGTAAAAAAAGTCAGAGCCCCAATACAATCCAATTCTTGGATTGAAAAACGACAGCTCCCCAATACTCTTTGAATTATAAAAAAAAATGGGAGCGATATAATTAATAGCCAGCTGAGTAGAGGAGGGCGGCTATTAAAGACACATGCGACTAAAATAATTCGAACCAATTCTCGATAAAACTCTGAAAAGCAATTTCCCAATTATTATTTGGAGGAAAGGTTCAATTTATCTCCTCCTCAATCAGTCCCCGAAGTATTAAGCAGATAAAAAAAAATTGCAAAGGACGAATAACCCGAAAATAAATAAATTTGTAAAATTCAGATCGGTGAAAAATGCGTTGTCTGGTTTTCAAGTCCCTTCCCGAATATTATTTCCACGAAAATAATCAAATCTGCTGGATCAGCAGATGATACTCGCCTACTCATTACTCGTCAAAGAATTATTAAACAGCGACTAGAAAATGAACAGAAAAAGTCTGAAAAAAATCAAAACACGTTAATTATTTCAGTGGAAACCACCACGTCTAGCATTCCAGAGAACTTTCGCAGTAGCAACACCTGTAGAAGAGCCTTTGATTAAGAATGGATGAAATAAAGTTACAGCCAAAAGCAGAAAATCAGAAATAGGCGAGAAATCTTAAAAACAAAAAATTGGCAACCAATTAATCAAAATAAGTCCTTTTTCCGTAACAAAAACAACTCAAACGTAGTACCAATCAAAAAGAAAGACAAACAAAACTGATAGAATAACTGCTTTTAACCACAAATTCCCCAAATGCTATAAAGTATTGAGGAAGGATACACAACCTGCTAGAAAATTTCAAAACCAGGAAAAATGGTAAATTTAGATGAAAATTGGACCTCAAATTGTAAAATTTACTTTAGATGGTCAAAAATGCTTGCAAACGCACTGTTACCAGTTTAAGTAATTGAGAGATACATCTTTGATTGAAAAAAGTTTAAAAAAAACCGTTCAAAATGCTGCACGTGATCAAAAAATTTTGCTCGCTAGTGATAATCTTTTCACGCCTGCTTTCTCGCTCACTCTCAAAAAAGCGCCAAAAACAGAAAACCATTATGTCTTCTCTCGTCTCCTTAGCAATTTGACCTAAACACTTTGTTTCTACGCATTTCACAAATAAACTCCAACAAAAGTACAGATCATAAAAAAGACGCTCCACCATTATTCCTCTTCGAGTCGTAAAAAGACAGCACACCAATACAATCCAAATTCTTTGAATTGTCAAAAAGGCAGAGCCTCAATACAATCCAATTCTTTAATTGTAAAAAGAGCGCCCCAATACTTCAAACTCTTTAAATTGCAAAAAAAACGATATAATAGACAGCGGAGAAGATGAGGGTGGCTATTAAGACTAAAAAAATTGCTTCGTTGGCGCGCAATTGTAAACTTCGTTGGAGGACAATTAATCATTCCTTCATTGAGAGGTATTTCATTTTCAGCCGTCGAATAAAATTGTGAAAACTTCCACAACGTTTGAAATTTGGAAGGCGAAATGTCAACCAAAATTGCTTGGCTCTGTAATAAACTGCTTATACTAATAATTCATGCTGACAGAGCTGTGAAGGTATTGAGAAATTTGTTAACATTGTGAACAACGGAAAGACAGAAACAAAACGGATAGATAATAGACAGATGTTTTAGTAATCAAAAGCCAGGAAGAACAGTACAGGTTCTTTCGCAGCCGTAATTAGAAAAAGACTGATCGCAATCTCAACTCATGGTAGTGGACTCACAGTAATGCTGGTCTGAATGACAGAAGTGTCGGAGGAGAGACGACTTGTGAGCTCACCCACCCTGAAACATTACGCTTGAGATACTTTGAAGATACGGAGAGTTCGGTTTCTGCTTTAATTGGTATCAAATCATGTTATTAGAGCTTATTACAGGCCATAAGGGATTTACCTTAAAAATTTGAAACCAATTTGACGCACTAATTGAGATCAGTTTAGATCACCAAAAACAAGAGCCAAAAACAGTCAAGTCAAAAGGAAGACAAATCTGTCAGGCGAAACAAAAAGATCAAAAAATAAATGCTGCTCAATTGGTTTGAGCGAAATTAAAAACCTCTTTTAAAATCACAACGACTTGTATTACATATTCGAAACTGCATTAACTGTTTTTACAAAAGTGATTTAAGTAGGAGTTGCCAAGCCATAAATACGACTCAAACACAAAAATGAGCAAACCATATTTCTACAGCGTTGCTGAGACGCTAAAGACCACTCTCCCAGCAATTTGTATGAAGCAATTCAATTAGTATGATCAATGTTAACAAGCTCACACATAGCTTTCAGTTTTGATATAACGGAGACGAATCTAAATTCAGATCCAATAATTATCCAATTGAAAAAATTTGGTCGTTCAAAAGCTTTTGTTTAAAAAAATCAAGTCGTGCTTTGTACTGAACATAGCCGATAGATTTCCGGAATAGCTGCGAAATAGACTTGCGGGCCGTAGAATACAGATAGAAACAGATACAGAAATGAGTGGAAAACAATATCGACACAAAAACGAAAATTCACTCCACCGACGCGCAAATGCTGTTAATGCGAGGATAAAATCAATCGGATTTAACTTTTCAGCTTTGCTGTGTAAACAATTGTAAAAACATAGCAGTCCTGAATTTAATCCAAAGAATTAAAGTTAAAGCAACCGAAGACAACAAAATTAGACTCCAATAACCAAAAAAAACGAATACCAAGACGTCCAAGAAAGTAAACAAAACAGTACAAACATCGAGAAAAAAAACAACACTTTAAAAACCGACAAAACAAATTCATTTCATTTCGTCCAAAAAAATATCGTAAGTGAAGTTATTATTCCCAATACAGCCTTATTTAAAATCTTTTACACAATGTCAGTTTATACAGCACACACACACCAACTTTGTAGAAAACCACTGCAGACAAATTGAAAAAAACAACACAAATGATATTTGGCAAAAAAGATTTTTACGAACGTCATTGAAAATACGTGGCAACAAAGTTAACAAAACACGCCACTAAAACCTGAAATTTTCAACATCTACTGCACTATCTATAGATAAAAAAGGTGAATCAACTTTGAAGAAAGCAATTGGGAACGTTAGCAACAAAAACTGGCAACAATGAAAAGTTAAAAAAAATCGAAAACAAATGGTGTCTAAGCCAATAAAAAAACATTAACTATGAACGTGAACGATTATATAGGTCCAATTATGCCTAATGGGATGGCAAATAGGACCTATCTTTAATGAGTCTAGCAGACAGGACAAAAACAATAAAAAAAGTTATAACCCAAAAAAAAAATCGAAAAATATTCGATAACAAGTCGCTATCAAAGTCATTAAGACATGGAGCGTTGAAATTAAAAAAAACAAGATAAACACAAATGCCAAATAAAAAGCCACAAAGAACTATAATTATTGAGATTAACCGATAGAACAAAAAAAAACTACAAAGGACAAAAACCCGAAAAAATTTGAATTTTTTTGTAAGCAAGTAGTGAAAACTGTTTGATGAGGAAAAAGCTGATTAAAATGATAAAAAGGGGATCCACAAGAGAGCCATCTAGACCTCTACATAATGAGAATGTGATAGGAAAAAAACAACAAAAAATGAAAAAATAGCTAATAATTGTTAGAAAAGAGTTAGTGACAATGTCATTAAAACCATGAATTTCAATTCGAAACGTAACCGACTAACGTCGGATGAATTACTCAAACTACCGGCGAGCCTTTGGCTGCGCTGGCTTTAGCTCAATTGAAGGGTAGTGAATTAAGCGCAGCGGGGGGGGGGGTAACGGTGCCCTTACGGCCTGTACATTGTGTAGGCGTGCGGATTGGGGGGGGGGGGGGGGGGGTGAGGGGAGCTGTGGGGGGGGGGGTCAATTTCTTACCACCCTTCACACCATAGTATAAATCTCAAAAACAGTTTCTTTGAATCTTGTACTTGGAGACTAGTGAGCTGAACGTCTCCAAGCGAACTTAATGCCCAATGGGCGCTACATGTTTATCCCCGTTTTAAATTACTTCGAGCATTCCCAATAGAGCTATTGCGACCTATCATGATGAGACAAAAAAAAACAAAACAAAGAAAACAGAAAAAAAACAGAACGAAAAAGTCCAAAAAAAATCATTTATTTCATAAAGATAAAAAGCGTCAAAGAGTTTGAAAACCGTTATTTGAGGGGTTAAACAATGCAACAATGCAAAACTAGAACATACCTATCGCCTTTAAAAACTTCGTAAGGAAAATAAAAGTAAAAACAGCGAAAACAGAAGTCAAATTGCCACACGCGAAAAAAATTAATCCCAAAAACCGAAAATCTGTTTAAACACAATTCTCCCGCAAGACTTTGGAAAACACTTTTCAAAAAAAGCGAAGGATTATAACTTCTCCATTTTCTCTGCGCTTAATACTCCGGCGTGACAAAAATCACCACTTCATTATGACTTCTCATTGAAAAGAATAGTTTAAAAAAGTGTGAACAGATCACGGATCTTAAAAGACACCGCACCAATACAGTTCAAATTCTTTG
>NC_134473.1:60416822-60514942 GCF_964194025.1 Convolutriloba macropyga
AGTTCAAATTCTTTGGATTGTAAAACACGCGTCAGACGACGAAGCAAATAAATGACAGAAAGAATCTCAAATCGACTCGGAGAGCCAGGCCATCCAAACAAACTATTAAAACATTCACTAACGTCGGGCGATTTGCTCTCAAACGACCGGCGAGCTGTTGGCGTCGTCAGTAGCTAGCCACGGTTGTTAGGCTAGCTTTAAATTAAATGAAGGGGCGTAAGGTGAGCGCAGCGGAGGCGCACCGTAGCGGGGATGCAAAAGTGGACTGGGGGACTCATGTGGGGGCGGTGGGTGGGTGGGGTGTGGGATCAATTTCTAAGAACCCCCCTTCACACCATAAGTATAAGTCTCCAAAAACAGTTTCTGCTAATCGCATACTTGAAGACTAGTGGGCTGAACGGCTCTGACATAACTTAATGCAAACTGAGCGCTACCTCTTAATCCAGATTCTGAAGACGAAAACAAATGGGTCAGACCAAGAATCGGGCAAGCGAAAAATTCCATAAGAGACAAACAGGATTAATATATTTGCTAGAAATTGCTTTTAAGAGCAATTAACAATGATTTCCTAAAAAGTGCCTTTGAAGTCATTTATGATTAAAACTTTTCTACTATAACTCATTGTTATTGAGGATCAGAGAGGATGACATTACGCCACATATCAGCAGCTGAAGTTCGGCATCAACAAAGAGAGACAGAGAGAGAGATAAAACGTGAACGAGAAGGAAGGAAACCCAAGCCAACACACAGAGAGGAAAAGGGTTTTCAACTTCACAGTAAAAAAGTTCAAAACCATTTTTTGTCTCAAAAGTTCTGCCAAGTAACCCATCTCCGAGACTTAAAAGTTTCGTTGGCCAGCAATGGTCATTAAACCCAGAAAAGGACAAAAATATTTATAAATTTTCAAAACAATTGCATATTTTAAAAAAATCTTGCTTATATTCAAGATATTCATATCTTAAGAACCATTTCATTGTCTCAAGAGACTGTTCAGTATACGTGTTTTAAGCCTGAATTAGTGTTACTGGCTCAGAGATCCACACACTTGGATTATGACAAAAATTTAAATTAAATTTTATCCAAAAATAACTAAAACTGGCGTCATCGAAATATTGATCACCATCCCATTAACTCTAGGAAATATGCAGCAGCTTATTATCAAATCTTGGGGGAGGTCCCAGGGCCCCTGGTGCCTAACGGAGGTTTTCTGACCCTTGAGTCTTAAAAAACCTGAATAATGACCATGTAAAAAAATTGAAAAGCAATTGTCAAAAAATGCTAAAATTCGTTAAGTTAAACCTTGCAAGACATTCCATTACATCTAGAAATTATACAGTAACCTAATTTTAAACCCTAGGGAAGGTTTATTGGCTCTTGAGGCTGAAAAAAACCTATACAACACAAAATTTAAAAACTTGAAAAAAGCAAGTTTTGTGACATTAAAAAATGAAAAACTATTCCATGGCCAAAAAAATTGTCAGTAACTTATTATCCAACCCCTTAGGATGTTTTCTGGCCCCTGGATCTGGAACGACTTGAATAAGGAAAAATAAAAAATTGAAAAAAGCACTACTTGTCAAAAAATGCTAAAAATTGTGATGTTGAAATGAAACCATCCCATTACCACTAGAAACCATGCAGTAAGCTATTATAGAAACCTAGAGGAGGTTCCTTGACACATAGGTCTGATGAAAATCAAAAAATGTCAAACATTTTTTAAAAAGCTTGAAAATTGCAAAATAGAATAAATTTGCGTGCTTTTAGCGAGCGTTGTTCGTCAGTAGCTACAAAACGGGGGGAGGGGTGGAGGTGCTGATGGGGGGCACCAGTGGGAGGGGGTGCGGTAACAGCGTTTTGGTTGGGTGCAAAAATGGGGGGTCCACAGTGGTGTGGGCTTCAACCTCTAAGAACCGCCCTTCACACCATAAGTATAAGTCTCCAAAACAGTTTAAGCTGAAATAGAGCTGGAAGGCTCTAAGAGCACTTAGTGCCCGCTGGGCGCTACGTGTTTATTCCGTTTTTGAGGACGAAAAGTCAAAAGCGTCAGACGAAAAATTGGTCAAGCGAAAAATCGCAAAAAAAGTCCGACAGGACTAATATAATTGCTACAAACTTTGTTTGAGAGCAATTAAACAGATAGACAGATCAACCACCAGTCCTTTAATAGACCACTAGACTTTTTTGGGTTAGATTCGGACTGTCAATTTTATGACATATGCGTTCCATAAGGAAAAAGACCTAAAAGAGCTTTTTCAAAATTGATATTCAAAATTAAAAACTCAAGAAAAACTCAAGAATTAGGGCAGATAAGTTTGGCACTACTTAGATGCTGAGAAAGTGGGGCAACAGTGGGGTGGGGCAATAGTGAGGGGGATCAACATTGGAGGGGCCTTCAACCTCTTAAGAACCGCCCTTAACACCATGAGTTATAAGTCTCCAAAACAGTCTGAGGTGAAACAGAGCCGAAAGCCTCCAAGAGCACTCCATGCCCACTGGGCGCTACCTGTTTATCCCGCTTTTAAGGACGAAAAGTGAAATAGGTGAAACCAAAAATTGGTCAATCGAAAAATCGCATCAAAAAAAACCGACAGGACTAATATAATTGCTACGAACTTTGAGAGCAATTAAACACCACGCACGCAGAAAACAAAAATGAGAAAAAATGAGCTCAAAGTCTATCATTCATCGAAGCCAAAGCAACACTTTTTTGGCTTCCAAGAAACGCCCTATGCCTGGCCATTCGTAACTGAGATATATGAAAACTTCAAATTTAAATTTTCTAAGGAGTAAAAATTTTACATTGAAAAAAATTCAAAAGAAATGAATTACATGGTCCGAAAATCTCAAAACGACAAACTAAACTAAACCATTGCAAAATAAAACATTTCACGAGATTACACGGAGAAAATGTCTGAAATATCAAGTCAGTGTATTATTACAAACACAACCACTAGCAAAGCTGAATAGGCAAAAATTTTAAGATGGACAAAAAGTTGCAGAAGTTTAAAGTTCAAAAGATCATCCTGATAGCCGGTCTCGAAATCCAGATCCCCCTAAATTACTATGTGTCCCGAAAGACAAATGGCAAAGTATCTTGCAAAACGTAAGCAATTTCAGGAAAACGAATGAAAAAGAAAGTTTAAGGACCAAGACTGCTAATATATCATATTGCTATTAAAATTGTTATCATTCTTTATTAGCAGTCTTGGTCCTTAAACTTTAATGTGAAGCCAAAAACTATATACATATATCGTTTTTGGCTTCACAGTATTTCAAAAGCATCAATTATAAATCAGTCTCATAGCAGAGATGACAAATCCACGCATAATTTAGAAATACCAGGAACATAGCTGGCAGATTGCCAGAATAGCTGCGAAGAATAGACTTGCGTGCCGTATAATACAGAAGGTATCGACGCCGCTCAAAAAGCTATGTAAAAAACATTCGGCAATAAATTATACACAAAATGCCGTATGTGAACAACAAACCACTAGTGAGAAATATATATTTGGTTCAAACAAAAAAAAAACTAGACCTAGAATGAAAAATTAATGGATTGGAAAAACCATTTAGAAAAAACTTTGATCCAAAAAATCAAAAAATAGTTAAAATCAAAGTGAAAGTGCCGCATGTGAACAAAACAAAAAACCACAAGCGAGAAAGCGAATTTTTGTTTAGGACCGTTCTCTCACTCAACTTCAAAATTAGAGCAAAAAAATGCACGTCGCAAAACCACTCGCTTTTTCGCTCCACTTCCTGTTTCGAAAGACTTCTGAAAGAAATACCATTCATTTCTTAATAATGAGTCTATTACATTTAAAGCACAGCATCATACTTAATGAAATCCACATCAGTAAACAACATATTTACAATGAAACGGAAAAAGGAAGAAATCTTAAAATAATGCATAAAGGCAACAGTAACTAGAATTTTTTTCTGGAAATTATCATAAAATACGCTCGAATAGGTGCCAGAAGCAAGAATCGAATGCACAGGAAGAATCGAACAAAAACCAGCAAAAGTTATGAAAATGTTTACTTCATAATTCTGAAAATTTAAAAAAAATCAATTGAAGTACGTTTGTTAGCCTTGCCAAACGATCAAGTTCATTGACACATCTTCTGGTCTAAAAAGAACGCTGGAAAATTAAATTTTTAAAAATTACTTTTTAAAAACAAACTTTTGTTCAATTTAAAGAAACCAATCTTAAAAATTAATTCAACTATCGATAACACAAAATGAACATCCCTACAGATGCGCACAAATGTTTATTACAACTATAGACAAAAATCCAAATACAGAAAAAAATGAAAATTGGACAAAAACAGCCGCACGATTTCGTAAGTATAGTTTATTTTGAAAAGAAAAGAAAATACATCACGTCAAAAAGAAACTAACGGAACGCATGCGTTAATTAAAATCCGTTACCATAACCACTTGACATGTAAGTACACTCAAAGCTGCAAAACTAAAGAATTTATTGGAAAATGTAAAAATTAAAAAAAAATGATAATTATTAGCCTATTTTTCATTATTCGTTTTTGGATTTCGGAAACTTTCATCAACTGGGGGGCCTAGACATCACTGCAGATACGATAAGATTATTTCTATAAGAATATCCAAACTAAAATCGTAAAAATAGCCAATTGAGTGAGAAAAAAAAACTAAAAACGGCTAGCTCTATGCATTTTGCTGTCGAAAAAATTATTCAAAGTCGAAAGGAACTATTTAATTCTTTCAACGGAGTAAATCAACAGAAAAATTCTATCACTCATCAACAATTAGTTCACACGGCAATTATACGCACTTTCACGATTAGTTCAAAATGCCGCCAGGACAAATACGTATCACTTTGGGTTAAAAACACCCTCACTCCTTTTCGAGTCGTAAAAATCAGGAACACCACAATATAGCTAGCTACCCTTAACTTACAGTTTCGCAGCTATAAAAAAGCTTGCAAGCTACGATGATTTGTAATATCAAAAAGCACAAAAAATGGGACAAAACGCCAACTATACAACATAACCGCCTAAGGTCGGAAGAACTGCTCTCCAACAAGGGGGAGCTCGGATCTATTGCAGCCTGCTTCAGTAACTAAAATCACTAAGAAGGCTTCAAATGACGTCACTGGAGGTTATTATATACCACTAAGGAAACGTAAAGTAAAAAAAACCTTCAATTTCGGCGCACTTCAAATATGACTTTTAGTAGCGAACTGCCGCCACTTGAGTTCAGCAGCTGACATTTGTAAATGAGAGCGAAATTTAAATCACGCAAAACGAAAAAGTCAAGGGCGTAAAAGTCACTCGAAAAGTCAAAACGGTCAATCAAAAATTTTGCATAAAAAAGACCAACACGTTTACAATAATTGCTTCAAACTTCGTTCGAGAGCAATTAATAACTAAATTTAATTGGGAAGGATCAGAAAATATTTCGAGAAGTTTTGATCAAATAAAAAATATCTCCACGCTCACCTAGAACTGTCGAAGAATCCAATGTCCTGCCTTATTATTGCTTCGAAGAGGTCCTGACGCATTCTGCTCACGAGATTGTAGCCAGCTAAGTTGAAGGCCCAGCCTCTGACGAGAGCAAAAAGGGATCCAGTTATTGCAATTATGGTCAGAATCATAATACTCTTGTTCAGGTTATCTGTAACACATTGCACAAACTTCAAAAACATAGTTCGCACATTTGCAGAAAATAACTGCGATAGCTTTGTACACACGCAGTCTCAAAATGCCATGGACAAAAATCAGAGAGCAGAGCAGAAAACTTTCGGTTGTACTTAAGATCGCGGAGATGTCATATTTTCAATTAGATTTTGTACAATTTGTGTCGTCTCTACTAGCTGACCTCCAATTAGAGTAAGATATCCGAGTTGACCACATCTCTTTCAATTGAAGAAAGCAAAAAGTATTTTGAAAGAGAGAAAAGTCACTTTTGAAAGTGAGGCAGGCAAGTCATGTATCGCCAGAAAATTATTCACGGGAATGAATACGAAGAACTCGTTCCAATAAGGTGAAAATGTCACGTAAACAACTCAGTCTAAACTGCATGAATCAACAATCAAAATTCCGATTTTACGTGAGCGGTGACGTCACAGGTTGTTATGTAAATACACAGATGCAAACACAGGATTAAAAACTAATTAGGAAGGAGAAACCGCAACAGATGTGACAACTGAAGCATTTTCCTATTTTAGTTTTTGATTTTTCGCATTGTTAGGCACTAACTTTTAAAGTTATTATCTGGATGTTTTGGTGCTAATATTCAGAGTATTTAACTAGAAATATCGGCATTTCACACGGACTTATTATGCTTGTTTCTTAGTGCGATTTTAGCGGATATAATTTCAATTCAATTAGCTAGTAATAGCCTTTATTTGAGCGGTTCGAAGCGTGATATATCCAATAGTTTCCTTGTGTTTTAATGGCTTTTCACTGCCATAGTTAAGCTTTGTCAGAGTCTATTTTAACTTAGGAATTGGATCCAGTTCAATCTTTATTTTATCCAAAATTTCTAGAGAAAGAATAAGTAGTTTCACAAGATATTATCGGAGTTTCAAGAAAAACTTTCAACTGGCTGTCAGGCTGGTTTTCGGGTGTTCTGATGATTGTCGATTCTACAGTATTGTACCTCGAGCTGTGTTGGTCCTTCGTAAATGTTTATTGATCTCGAAGTTGGGCAGTTTCCGGCTTTTGTACTTTTCTTGATGTTGGTGTAGTACATATATAATTTCCTTATTAGCACCTACTTCATCACCATAATTATTTTACCAGGCACATATCTTCTCTTCACTCTATTTACCAATTATGCGAATTCGTCTCCACCGAGCTAAGATAAATATTGAGGTTTTTGGGTACGTATTATGTTTATCAATAATCTGTCAATCTGCGGTTGTTTTTAACAAACGTAAACAAATTGGAGGTTTCAGTCATATATGGAAATACGAAATAGCGCCTTGAGGATTGTTTGAATGTGAACTAATTGAGCGCAATTTATATGAATAAATAAATAAATAAATAAATAAATATAAATAAAGGAAAACATCACGTAACTATGAGGCATGAAATACGGGCGTGACACACATTCATACCAAAGTTTATAAAATTCACAAAATTCTTATGTTAAGCTTTGATTCGGAAACGATAATGAACAATCCTTGTTAAGTGGGCAAAATCAGTTTAAACGTCATGCAGACAAGTTAACAAAACATAAACCGACAAATGTCGGAAGAATTGCTCTTGAACGAAAGGCGAGGCAATTTAATTCATGGTCTTTAGTCTGGAAAAATTTTTCTTTATGGGTGCAAAAATATTTTGATCCCACCGAGATTCGAACCACTGCCCTCTCGATCAATGGCCACCCTCACTAACCACTGCGTTACGAGTCACTCCATGTTGCTATGCTGCAACCGATTTTATATTAGCAACTTCGGAGCAATAGAGATCACTCAAAAATGATGAAAGGAAGCGTGAAAAAGTCACTTGAGAAGTCAAAGAATGTTCTAGAAGAAAAGCGCAAAATTGTCAGGCGAAAAATTTGCATAAAAAAGACACAAAAGTTTACAATAATTGCTAGGAACTTCGTTCAAGAGCAATTAAAAAGTAGACAAAGACAATAATTATTAAAACAAATGAAAACACCGAGAGTATTTCAGTAAAACATAGCCAGCATACTACGGGAATAGCTGCGAAAAAGACTTACGTGCCGTGCATTACAGATAGAAACAGATACAGATATGAGATGAATTAGCTATCGACCCCGCTTAAAACCTATGCAAAAAACATTCAGCGATAAGTTAAAAATGGATTGTTAAGATTCACTACAAAAGCCTGATTAGAGAACCTTCATTACAGACATGAGTTTCTTTGCAATTAAATTCATGGAAGCTTTAAACCCCAAAACTATAACAATTCAACAGCCAGTACATCAGATATTACCATCAAGAAAACTTAAAAAAGTCAAGTGACTAAATTTTTTGGGGAAAGAAAAGTATGTCGGATAATAAGGTGCTCCAAATGAATCGAATTGCTTGCTAGAGCGGCTAGCTGGCCCTCTTATCAAAAATGAATTTAACTAATCGGCGGTAGGCAGTTCTTTAAAATTGTTAGTTTTCCGCTCTTTCCTTCTAGACGAGTACACCTACCCTTTTTTGCTTCAAAAAACGTGCTATCCATTGATAACAGACGGCAGATAGCGAAAATAGCGATGAACTCCATTGAGGTAGAGTAAAGACAGAAAGAGATGCAGATGTAAAACATACCCGGCCGATTGCCGAAAAATAGCCGTCGTTGATTCCAATAAGCATGATTAGGATTGAAAGAATAGATATTGAAAAAAAAAAGATTTTTGTACAAAAACATTTTTTAAGTCCGATTTATTTTGATGGCATTTCGTAGTTGAACATAACGTACTTCCGTTTCTTAGAGAGAGGCTACAGGGGCTACTATCAATACCAATAAGCATTAGAGATGGTAACTAAGAGTTATAGGAACGACGTTCAAATAGCGGGCATCTAAAATTGGGCTTTATGGGTTTATCCCGTTTCGACTTCAATTTTTATACTGACTCTTCATTTTGAATTGCTTTCCTGAGCAACTGATGTTCAAAATCACTTTTAGCAGAATGAGAGAAGAGAGAAACTAGCCTAGAGAAGTCAAAAAGATATCACGCAAAATGTTGAAAAGCGGCAAAATGAGGTAAAGCGAAACATTTTTTTTATTCGACGAAGTAAAAAAACATAGCAGGACAAGTCCTGACGTACAATTCAAAGAATTTTCATTGACTTAACAAACAACTAGACCTAGAACGGACAATGAGTGAATTGGGAAAACCATTTCTAAAAAAATCAGAATAAAAAAAACAAAAAAAAACAGAAAATCAATGTCAAAATGCTGCTAGTGAGAACAAAAACCACTAGTGAGATATGTAATTTTGATTCTAACAAAAAAAACGAGGTCCAGAATGAGCTGTGAATGGATTTGGAAAACTATTTAAAAAATCCGATCAAAAAAATCGAAAAAAACCGTAAAAATCAGAGTGAAATTGCCGCATGTGAACAAAAAACCACTACCGAGAAACCGAATTTTTGTTCAAACACCGTTTTCTCACTCTACTTTAAAATTAGAGCGAAAAAAATTCACGCCGCAAAACCACTCGCTTTTTCGCTCCATTTCCTGTTTCGGCGTGACCAAAATCACCACTCCAATTTGACTTCAAAAATCATGAAAATGTGTGAACAGATCTAAAAAAAAAAGACAGCGCCCCAATACAATTCAAATTCTTTGAATTGTAAAAAACCAAGAGCACCGCAACATAGCTTCGCTCAGCTTGCAGCTTCGCAGCTATAAAAAATACGAGCGCTATAATAGCCGGCTGAGATGAGGGCGGCAATTAAAAATAGGAGCGCTATAATAGCCGGCTGAGAAGATGAGGGCGGCTATTGATAATGGAGTTGACGCAACGTATAAATTTTTCCAACAACTCCAATTAGTTTTGGTCGCCACACTTCATTAAAAACATTATTCATTGCATAGTAATCCTTTATTGACCTTAATAGAAATTTTACAAAAGTACTTTGAGCTTAGTAACGCTGTAAGAAAGCTGTTCAGACACGCTTTACCATTTTCCTTTTTACCAAAAAGTCAAATAACTAACGCGAGCTACAAAATATTCCAGAAGAAATGGTTAAGCGAACGGACACAAACGTTTACGATAATTGCTAACTTCGTTCCATGGCTCTTACACGACAGCATGTTGCTAATGAGGGGTTCGCGGACCATAAAATTTCGAAACTTAATTCTCCATTTGTGAACGTTCTAAGACCGCGTCGTTCATGTAGGGCACCATACATACCATTGTGAGGGTTGAGAGCATCGTCAATGATTTCTCCGAAGAAATAAGGCAATAAGAGAGAAGAACTACTCGCAGCTAACAGACACACAGTTCCCAGAGTCAACAACTTCCATTCCTGAAATGAAAAGCAGTAGGCGTAAAAACAGAGCAAAAATGACCATTTTTAATTTTCAACAACCTCTTGCCAAGAGCGCCTTTATCAAATAAACTATCTCCTCTTAGACATTCCGCTTTATTAAAATGAACATTCACATAAGCTGCAGAACAAAACCTAATAAGAATGAGCGCGATAGTGATCCCCACATCACGACCAGGCCCCATATAATGAGCAATGTATTCGATAAACCAAGGATAACTCCATTTTCCATTCTTCGAAAGTAAATACCAACAAATCAAAGCAAGATTTTAAAAATCACGAAATATTTTAAATTTAAAATGCGTCGTAGCCAGGAATTTCAACTATAAAGTTAAACTTCTAAGCCACTAAGCTTTCATTAATGAGACTGATATTAAAAAAAGGCAAAATCCAAAAACAATATTTTGGAAGACAAATGATAACAAAGTCATAAAAAGCAGAAACTATAGACCTTATACAATATAAGAGTCCATTAGTGACTCGTTAGCAGGTCCAATTGCCCTTTCATTAAGGAGGCTTAGTGATAACACCACAAAACTAAAAACGAACAGCACAAACTAGAAACAGGCAGAACAGAGATACACGGTGTCAACGCCACAAAAACCAAAAAGTTATGACTCAAAACATTACATTAACTCACTTAAGCCGCAGTAGAAAGCCCAACAGGCGATAAAAGTTCACTTATGCCCCTTTAAGAAATCAACCCAACCAACCTCTCACCAATCGACTTTGGTTATCACACTTCAAAAAGAAAAATACAGACATAACACAAAAAATGACCGACAATCTTCCAGACCAATGTTAAAATCGTAAAAAAACTGTTCAAGCTAACATTATACATGTTCCCTCGTGCCCTTAAACTGTTAATGGAATCTTCTGTATTGAAATATAGCAACCAGGCAATAAAAATTAAAACATACGGTTAAAACTTTACGGTTAAAAAAATTACTATGAAAACACAGTGAAGGTCAAAATCATTCGCTGTTCATTCAACAAATTAAACAGTTGCATCTAGGCACCGTTCGAACATATGCATCAGACTTAAAAACTTGCCCAACTGCCGCACGATTATTATTATTTAAAAAATTATCTCCAAAAATTAATAATTCAAATGAAAATTTCTCCTCTACTTTATAAGCAGTTTGTAAGAATTTTTTGCTCTCCAATTACTCAATTTGTGGGGGTGGGTGGGAGCGCTATCTGTATGTTCCGTTTTTGAGGACGAAAAGTCCAAAGGGTCACAGACGAAAAATCATTCACGCGAAAAATCGCATAAAAAGACCGACAGGACTATTATAATTGCTACAAACTTCGTTTGAGAGCAATTAAAAAACATAGCCCGCTAGTCCGGCAGATTGCCGGAATAGCTGCGAAAGAATAGACCTGCGTGCCATATAATAGAGATAGAAACAAATACAGATCTAAATTGAAAAATCGACGCCGCTCAAAAAAACTAGGTAAAAAACATTCAGCGATAAATTAATAAAGCTTGTTAATATTCATTCCGCAGAAGCCTCTTATTAGGGACCTTTACTGCCTGCACATAGGAGTTCCTTTGACCTTAAACAAATTCAAATTAAACTTAAGTTTTAAAGTGCAAAAGTCCTTTTATTGAGTGAGGTAAGTCACGTATGATCAAAATCTAATCACGCAAATAACCTAAAATCTTTAGCTAAAGCGAATGAGAAATGACGTCACGCGCGCAAATGCCGTTAGTGAGAGGAAGAAGTCATTCAGAAAATTTGACTTTTTAAGCTTTGCTGTGTGAACAAATGTAAAACGAAAAAAGGGCGTCAGACGACGAAACAAAAAAAACATAGCAGGACAAGTCCTGACGTACAATTCAAAGAATTTTCATTGACTTAACAGAAAAACCAGACCTAGAATGGACTGAACTATGAGTGAAAACCATTTAGAAAAAAATCTGATCCAAAAAATCGAAACAACAGTAAAAATCAGAGTGAAATTGCCGCATGTGAACAAAAAACCACTACCGAGAAACCGAACTTTTGTTCAAACACCGTTTCCTCACTCTACTTTAAAATTAGAGCGAAAAAAATTCACGCCGCAAAACCACTCGCTTTTTCGCCTCCATTTCCTGTTTCGGCGTGACCAAAATCACTACTCCAATTTGACTTCAAAAATCATGAAAATGTGTGAACAGATCTAAAAAGACAGCGCCCCAATACAATTCAAATTCTTTGAATTGTAAAAAACCAAGAGCACCGCAATATAGCTTCGCTCAGCTTACAGCTTCGCAGCTATAATAAACCGACTAACGTCGGATGAATTGCTCTCAACCGACAGGCGGGGAACAATTTGATTTAGAGTAAAAGTAGCAAAAAAATATTTCTGGGTACAAAAAAGGACGCTAGATGGCTTAACCCACGATCTCCCAGCTGTCAGTCTGGCATCGTAGCCACTAAGCTATAGCAGCTTTGATTCTCTTTCGCTCCGAATCTCTCATATTTCCAAATCAAATTAGATCTCCCATAAGAGAATTCAACTCTGAAAAATTCACCTGAAATCGATTAAGGTTCTTAAAGAAAAGTGCAAAAATGGTCAAGCACAAATGCTAAAATAAAAAGACAGACAAGTTTACAAAAAATGCTTCAAACTTCGTTCGAAAGCAATTAGAAAGATGCTCCCCTATTATAATTGAAATGCTTAAACCAAAACAACAATGAACCAATTAGCTTCGCTATTTGTCGTCCGGTTATTAGCAACACGAAATTGTCGCTAATTTTGATATAATTTTGCTAATATTAAATTTGTCGAAAATTGTAAAAATTGTCGAAAATTAGTGTAAAGAAAATTATTGTCAAATGCCGAATGTCCACGAAAGCTTTGAAACTGGATAACTGCTCAAAAAGACTTAATTTGATTTTTTTACTTTAAACAATTCTACACTCGATGGGCTTTTTAATGATATACTCATGTCTTTTTACATCACACATATATCGATCAGCCAGAATTGACTGAGCAAAAAACAGTTGAGCTTATAGTTCCTCATCCTACACTGCACAATAAAAAATTTGACGACTTTCCTTTATTTCGCGTTTAACTTGACCAAACCGAAAGAACAGTGAAGCGAGAGACAATTTAGAAATGATCTAAAACACAAACCGGATATGCCAGTGCTGCAACTCTCGTCAGCTTAGAGCGGAACTTGGGTCGTCTTGAGAGCAGAAGCGACTGGCCATTCTCGTCAACCTCGATGCCTTTTTGGTTGTAAAAGTGGACATTCTTTGGATCTTGCACCATCTTGTAGATTGCGCTCAGCTTCCAAATTAGCACAACTGAATAACAAAAATAAAATAACTATTGCAAAACAGACAATCAAATAAATGAGTTGCTGCCAAGTTAATTGGTTTCAAGGTTACACAAATCTGAAACCTATTATGGTTTTGAATAGAACGTCTGAGAGCTTTTCGGGAGCATGAATTTGCATTTCGCCACAAATAATAGTTGCAAAGATATGGCTTCAGAGCAAACAGATTTTAAATACGCCCACCGTCTAATATGAAAAGTTAATCCAGCACTAAGATAGTTAAATGCATTCTCCTTTTCTTAATTTATCATAAACTTTGCAATCACATTTTCTTCAAGGGCAGCTTTTCGCAGAATCATCCGACGTTGAAATGTATGTGAACAAAACGTTCATCAAAACTGTGGCGCCTTTTGTAAGCTCAATTACATCTCTTCAAAAAGGAGCCGCCTTTTTTTTACTAAGACGTTGATATTTTATCCAGCGTTATTGCAAACAGAACAAATGGACTTTCCGACACGTTCTAGATAAAATATTTATTAAACTTTTTGACACATGACTATTTATGAGAGGGGCTGACATCCTCACTAATTATACAACGAACATACTCAAAACAACGAAACATACCGCGATTTTTTAAAATTACATACCGCGCTAAATCAACAAGGTTAAAATTAATCAGCATTGCAAAAATGAGAAAATGGAAAATTTTTCTGTGTATAAAACTGTGTATACTATTGTTACCTGTACTTATTTGTATTATTACTTGAAGTCACTCAAACCAACGAAAAAACCTACGAAAGCGCGATCAATTTGCTAGCAAAAATGGGTCTTTTGTTTTCAGTTTGATATACATAAATAAAAGCGAATATCAACATAATAAGAAATAGACACAGCAGAGGAGCAACAAGTATTTGTCTGTCTTCAGTCATTCTGTCTTCTAAGTAGACAAATCCTTTACAAGAGCCATATTCTGAGTAATGCAAAAATAAGCGAACAATATCAGGACAGAAATATCGAAAACAAAAAATGAGATGGAAAATTCAAGAAAATGGTGAAAATCTAAAAAATTACAAAATTACAAAATTTTTGTTAAAGTATGAAAATCAAACACTTGTATTCAGGAGATTTAATAGATGTTAGGTTAATATTACAATTAACGATAGAATTCGACCTGAAAAAGAAAAGCAGTCAGAAATGACAAAATTTGCTTATAAAACATCTATTTTGGATATAAAGATTCATAAAAACCAGAAGATTTCCCAGAAATTCAGATGGGACGTATTAGAGTAAAGCTAACGTGGGACAAACAATCAACAGCTCTTTGTTGTTGATCGAACACAATCCAAAGTCTTCAAAAATGTTGAAAATTAAAAAAAACAGCTCAATTGATCAAAACATAACCGACTAACGTCGGAGCGAATTGCTCTCACACGAGCGGCTGGCTTCGTCAGTAGCTAGCTAGGGTTTAGATTAATTGAAGGGATGTAAGGTGAGCGCAGCGGGGCGGGGTGCATCGGGAGGGGGTCAACCTCTAAAAACCACAGGCAACACCACTTGTATAAGTCTCCAAAACAATTTTTGTGAACCGCATACTTTGAGACTATTGAGTCGAAAGGCTCTAAGAGACCTTAATGCCCTCTGGGCGCTACCTCTTTATCCCGTTTTTGAGGACTAAGAGTCAAATGGGTCAGACGAAAAATCGGTCAACCGAAAATCGAATTAAAGAAAGACCAACAGGACTAATATAATTGCTACAAACTACGTTTGAGAGCAATTAAAAACACAAAGCGAATAAAATTCAAACTCTATTATTTATAAAAAATAAAGGCCTTGAGTTTTTGTCCAATCAAATTTGTGTTTTCATAGAAAGTGTTACTTCTGTAGAAAATGGACGGCAAGATAATGATGCTAATGATGAGCCAATGAAAAAGCACAGGTTATTCCACTTTAAAATGCCACTCTCACTATACTACGCCCATTCATGTATATTCAAAGCATTTTTAGCAGAAGTTGACAAAATGATAGCTCAAAAAAAGTAAATTCATTGAACATTTTTTAGGTTTCCGAACCATCCGTTTGACAGAAGTACAGTATTATAAGCCACTGCATTTACAGAAAAATCATACAGATTGAAATTGAAACGAGGCTGAATTTCAAACAACTCTATAATGTTAACAAATAAAGAACAGAGCTAAATTTCAGGTTAAAAACTCAAAAGACTTCTTGGAATCAATTAAATGTCTGAACTTTTTCTACTGGCGTGTTTTTCTACTGAGTTTTTTAACGCACAAAATCTTCAAATAGCAAATTATTAGATCTTTTTTATAAAACAATTTTAACATTTTTCATTTAAATTTTGACATAAAGACAGATTGTTGGAATAAGCGTTACAATAGTGTTCACTAAAATTTACAGTAGCAGAAATGAGAAACTAAAAACCTGTAATTATATATTTTCGTGCAAATTGGAAGTCAACAGGGCCATCGATACAGTATAAAAAGATGGTTTTTAGTCGCGTAATTTTGGCAATCTTATTTTAAAAAATGGGCTCAAAATTTTGCCTGATTTCATGAAAAAAAGCTAAGTTTTCAAACATCAACCAATATATTCTCAAAAACGATCGATAGATTGATTCAAGAAGTCTGTTTTATCTAAACAAAGAAGAACTAGTTCCATTTTATAAAAAGATTTGGAAACATTTTAGCAAAAAAGTAGCATAACTGCGAAGAAAAGTACCGAAAAAGTGAACAAAATAATGAACTCTCGAAATAGACTAAAATTTAAGAATATTCCGATTATAATATTTTAAGCTGGAAGAGCCTTCTGATTATACCACTATGTTGCTCTACGTCAAATGAATCAATCGTCCAAAATTGACGGAACAAAAAAAGAGTTGAGCATAGAGTATCTTGCCGCCCAATACAGTGGGGGTCAAAAGATACGCACAACAATATAAGGCAGCTTTCTTCTCTTCCATTTTCCTGTACAACAGTCAGGACAATATAAGTGCCCGAGGACTTGTTTTACCCAAAATTGCCAAACCTTGAACCAAAAGCCCATGATTGTTGGTATTCTTGAATCGCAATACAAAAAACGATCAAAAATGACTCAGAAAATTTAATTTGTCGTAAAAATTCAGTAAATGATCAAGAAACATTGAACAAAACATTGAGACAAAATGGCAGCCGTTTTCTAAATGTCAAAAAAAAAATTTATGTGGCCTGTAGTGTCAGTCAGATAAGATAATTAAGCAGATAATTTAGAAGATTGGAAACTTAACCAATATTAAGAAGAAGGCTCGGTAATGTGAGTTCGCACAATGTTCCGACCCCCCTCATCCACATTAATTGTCTAAAAAATGAGAAAGCGAAAGAAAGCCAAGCACTAAATGAATTATATAATTCCGCACTGCAGAGCCAATGATACCTGCCATTACAAATACTACAAGACAAGACAAGCAACAAAACAGAACAATAAAAACATTAAAAAACTCAATATCTGTTTAAAAACACTAGCAAACTCAAAAGAGCATCAGATAAAACCTAAACACCATTCAACTTGTACTTCATTCAAAGCAGATGGGACCTTGATTTAGCGCAACTTTTTAAAATTACATACCGCGCTAAATCAACAAGGTTATAATTAATCAGCATTGCAAAAATGAGAAAAATGGAAAATTTTTCTGTGTATAAAACTGTGTATACTATTGTTACCTGTACTTATTTTGTATTATTACTTGAAGTCACTCAAACCAACGAAAAAACCTACGAAAGCGCGATCAATTTGCTAGCAAAAATGGGTCTTTTGTTTTCAGTTTGATATACATAAATAAAAGCAAATATCAACATAATAAGAAAAAGACACAGCAGAGGAGCAACAAGTACTTGTCTGTCTTCAGTCATTCTGTCTTCTAGGTAGACAAATCCTTTACAAGAGCCATATTCTGAGTAATGCAAAAATAGGCGAACAATATCAGAACAGAAATATCGAAAACAAAAAATGAGATGGAAAATTCAAGAAAATGGTGAAAATCTAAAAAATTACAAAACTTTTGTTAAAGTCTGATGTTCAAACACTTGTATTCAGGAGATTTAATAGATGTTAGGTTAATATTACAATTAACAATAGGATTCGACCTGAAGCAGAAAAGCAGTCAGAAATGACAAAATTTGCTTCTAAAACATCTATTTTGGATATAAAGATTCATA
This sequence comes from Convolutriloba macropyga, assembly GCF_964194025.1. Taxonomy (NCBI): domain Eukaryota; kingdom Metazoa; phylum Xenacoelomorpha; order Acoela; family Convolutidae; genus Convolutriloba; species Convolutriloba macropyga. The sequence goes on from NC_134473.1 coordinate 60,434,296, forward strand.
AAAACCAGAACTTTTCCCGGAAATTCAGATGGGACGTATTAGAGTAAAGCTAACGTGGGACAAACAATCAACAGCTCTTTGTTGTTGATCAAACACAATCCAAAGTCTTCAAAAATGTTGAAAATTAAAAAAACAGCTCAATTGGATCAAAACATAACCGACTAACGTCGGAGCGAATTGCTCTCAAACGAGCGGCTGGCTTCGTCAGTAGCTAGCTACAGTTTAGATTAATTGAAGGGATGTAAGGTGACCGCAGCGGGGCGGGGGTGCATCGGGAGGGGGTCAACCTTTAAAACCCACCAGCCACACCACTTGCATAAGTCTCCAAAACAGTTTTTGTGAACCGCATACTTTAAGACTATTGAGACGAAAGGCTCTAAGAGAACTTAATGCCCTCTGGGCGCTACCTCTTTATCCCGTTTTTGAGGACTAAGAGTCAAATGGGTCAGACGAAAAATCGGTCAACCGAAAATCGAATTAAAGAAAGACCAACAGGACTAATATAATTGCTACAAACTACGATTGAGAGCAATTAAAAACACAAAGCGAATAAAATTCAAACTCTATTATTTATAAAAAATAAAGGCATTGAGTTTTTGTCCAATCAAATTTGTGTTTTCAAAAAAAGTGTTACTTCTGTAGAAAATGGACGGCAAGATAATGATGCTAATGATGAGCCAATGAAAAAGCACAGGTTATTCCACTTTAAAATGCCACTCTCACTATACTACGCCCATTCATGTATATTCAAAGCATTTTTAGCAGAAGTTGACAAAATGATAGTTCAAAAAAAGTAAATTCATTGAACATTTTTTTAGGTTTCCGAACCATCCGTTTGACAGAAGTACAGTATTATAAGCCACTGCATTTACAGAAAAATCATACAGATTGAAATTGAAACCAGGCTGAATTTCAAACCACTCTATAATGTTAACAAATAAAGAACAGAGCTAAATTTCAGGTCAAAAAACTCAAAAGACTTCTTTGAATCAATTAAAGGTCTGAACTTTTTCTTCTGGCGTGTTTTTCTACTCAGTTTTTTAACGCACAAAACCTTCAAATAGCAATTTATTAGATCTTTTTTATAAAACAATTTTAACATTTTTCATTATAATTTTGACATAAAGACAGATTGTTGGAATAAGCGTTACAATAGTGTTCACTAAAATTTACAGTAGCAGAAATGAGAAACTTAAAACCTGTTATTATATATTTTCGTGCAAATTGGAAGTCAACAGGGCCATCGGTACAGTATAAAAAGATGGTTTTCAGTCGCGTAATTTTGGCAATCTTATTTTAAAAAATGGGCTCAAAATTTCGACTGATTTCATGCAAAAAAGCTAAGTTTCCAAACATCAACCAATATATTCTCAAAAACGATCGATAGATTGATTCAAGAAGTCTCTTTTATCTAAACAAAGAAGAACTAGTTCCATTTTATAAAAAGATTTGGAAACATTTTAGCAAAAAAAGTAGCATAACTGCAAAGAAAAGTACCGAAAAATTGAACAAAATAATGAACTCTCGAAATAGACTAAAATTTAAGAATATTCCGATTATAATATTTTAAGCTGGAAGAGCCTTCTGATTATACCACTATGTTGCTCTACGTCAAATGAATCAATCGTCCAAAATTGACGGAACAAAAAAAAGTTGAGCATAGAGTATCTTGCCGCCCAATACACTGGGGGTCAAAAGATACGCACAACAATATAAGGCAGCTTTCTTCTCTTCCATTTTCCTGTACAACAGTCAGGACAATATAAGTGCCCGAGGACTTGTTTTATCCAAAATTGCCAAACCTTGAACCAAAAGCCCATGATAGTTGGTATTCTTGAATCGCAATACAAAAAACGATCAAAAATGACTCGGAAAAATTAATTTGTTGTAAAACTTCAGTAAATGATCAAGAAACATTGAACAAAACATTGAGACAAAATGGCAGCCGTTTTCTAAATGTCAAGAAAAAATTTATGTGGCCTGTAGTGTCAGTCAGATAAGATAATTAAGCAGATAATTTAGAAGATTGGAAACTTAACCAATATTAAGAAGAAGGCTCGGTAATGTGAGTTCGCACAATGTTCCGACCCCCCTCATCCACATTAATTGTCTAAAAAATGAGAAAGCGAAAGAAAGCCAAGCACTAAATGAATTATATAATTCCGCACTGCAGAGCCAATGATACCTGCCATTACAAATACTACAAGACAAGACAAACAACAAAACAGAACAATAAAAACATTAATAAACTCATTATGTGTTTAAAAAACACTAGCAAACTCAAAACAGCATCAGATAAAACCTAAACACCAATCAACTTGTACTTCATTCAAAGCAGATGGGACCTGTCCTTAATAGGACCCGTTAACAGGCCAACAAAATAAGCAAGTCATCATAAGCAAACAACTATCGGCTTTCAACTGAAAATACTAAATTCTTTTGCAACTCCTTGGGAAGCCATTCGGACAGGTCATTAGTGCGACAATGAATTAACCAATGTGGCCTTGGAGGGCCGATGAGACCCACAATTGACGAGACTTAAGAAAAAAAACATTCAATAACGAAGTCAAAATACTAATAGATAGAGCATCAGAAAAAAAACAATTGTCGAAACAATTATAACCATACGCTATTCACTAAAAACAATATATGTTAAAATGAGCAATCTATCAAAGTCAATGAGATCTGCTATTAATGTGGTTATCTGACAAGGCAGCAAAAAACTTCAAAAATGTCAAATGTCCGCAAGAAAAAAAAATTTTGAAAACTCGTGTTATCGGAGCCATTAAATCAAAAATATCAACGCTAGAGTAACTAATCTGTTAACTTTTGGAAAGGATATGCAAACTGATTTTACAGACATTAGGCTAAAATTTGACAAGAAAAAGGTGGCCAAAATCCCAGGTTCAATGAGGTTTTCTACATATATTCAGTCATAAGAGCCATCAAGTATCAACTGAAAGAATTATACAGGTTCACTTACACCATGTAAGGAGTCCAACTTTATTTCTTAATATCGAAACTTAGTCACAAGACTGCAAAAATATCAAATGCGGGCAAAACAAGAATTCAATTAAAGAATTCAACTAAAAAACTTTTTCGAATCCAAAAACCCATGACTATTTTTCTGGAAACGTAATATACGATCACTGGGCCTCATTTTCAGGTAAATATGAACTGCCAATAAAAGAACTTTAATAGGAAACTATTCTTTTCTGTAATTAACAAAAAAATTCTATATTTCAAAAAAGACATCGCCTGAATACAATGAGGAGAATATTTGATCGCAAAACACGCTATGCTAACAAAACTCGCCTTGATATTGCTCCCCGTTCATTACTAACAAGTTGTTCCAAAAGTTACCGAAAAATACAACTTGTCTGCAAAAATTTCAATACATCACAAGTAAATAATGACTATAATGATTCAAATATGAACAATGATTGTATAAGTTAGCCAAGAACCCCGGTATCCCCGAACACTCTAATAGTAAGTGTGCCCGAAGTAAAACTAGCCCTTTTTGCAATTAATTCAAAATTGTGTCAGAAGTGTTTAGGTCTCTACTTGCGGCAAATTTGAAAAAAAAGTGGGCTTAAGAAGCATATTTGTTGCCAGTTTTGATGAAAACAGGCTTAATTTTGAATAAATTAGCCGAAATTTGAGCTAAAATTGTCGAACCAATAAATTCAGCAGCCATCCTTTGTAATTTTAGACAAAGACAATAACACTATTTTCCGCAAATGTTAACAAAATTGACGAAAACTTGAGCGAAAATTCCGGAAATTGTGATAAAAAACAACTGATATTCGAAGGTCTGATAATTTAAACGGCAAAAACTGCTTCAAAAAAACAAAATTCAAAAAACTCTTTTGAATTTTATACTCGCAACTTCTAATAATACCACTTGCAACTCTCTGTACGATAAACGTATCGATCGGTCAAAAATGAAAGAACAAAAAAAACAGTTGAGCATAGTTCCTCCTTCACTAAAGTGAGTCGAAACAATAAAGCTGTCCTCAAGCCATCTTCAATGAGATTCAAATGTCCACAGCTGCTCTTAGCGCCTTCAATTAAAGTGTGTAAAAATTTATTTTACATACTTGCAATTTAATTATGTAAAAATTTACTTTTCAGTAAGTGAAATTTACTATGTAAAAATTTACTATGTAAAAAATTATTTTATTGGTTTATCCCATTTCTTTTGAATTTGCTCTTTTGACCTTGATCGCATTCACTACAATGCGCAATTCAATGAGTGATAGTATTTAAAACATATTCAGTTGAAACAGTGAGTGGGATAAGTCAGGAGTGAAACGTGGAAAGTCGTGACTTGAAAAAGAAAAATCGTGATAGAAAAGCTAAGCAAACTAAAAAATAGCAAGACAAGCCATGAAAAACAATCCAAAGAAATGAAGGAAGAATCAAAAACTACTGTACATTACCAGCAGACCAATCGGAAGACACAACAGCCAAAGAGACAAACATGAGTATCACAAATTTAGAGAAAAACAAAAATTTCAATAAACATATCAATACATAAATTCTTTTATGTATCAATACATATACTATCAGTCAAATATGTAACCCAGTAAACCTCATACCAGCTTTGATAAGATAATAGGAACCCAAACATAAAAAAACATCGAAAAATGACAAAAACTTTCAAAAAGATTGAAAAATTTTTAAAAAGTGAAAATTATAGAACAGTCACAAAAACTAATGTATAAATACTTTCAAAACAATCTTTTGTGTCTTTAAAAGCAATCCATATGAGCATTTTCAAGCACTAAAAAATTGAAATGGCCCCAAAGGTTTAAATTTAAATCACCCCCAAAGGTTAAGCGAACTAAAAGGTAGCAAGAAAAGCCCTGGAAAAAAATCTAAAGAATTGAAGGAGGAACTAAAAACTACTGTACATTACCAGCAGACCAATCGGAAATAAAAAGAGACAAACATAAGTATCACAAATTTAGAGAACAAAAGTGTCAATACATATATTATAACAAATTCTTTCATCAATACATATATTGCAGATTTTACCGAAAAGTTACTATAAGAATTGCATTCGAAGCATATATACAAAAAGAATCAGCGTGTTGAACAAAACAGTCTACGCTAGAGAAAACACAGGCAAGACAACAAACAGTATTTAAAAACTATGAACTAGAAAAAACGGACGATTCGAGAGAATTTCCTGGTGTCAGTATATTTGAAACAAAAACTTTAACGAAATTACTCGAACTCAGCACCCGGCAAATAAGATTTTTTTTGACGAAAAATTGAAATGACACAAAACATTCCAAAAGCAGAATTCATCGAGAATTCTGCGTACTTTTTATCAAAATCAATTTTTTTCTTGCTAAAATCTACAGACAATTCTTTGCAGGCTAACAGAAATCAGGCCACACAGAGAAACTCGAAAAACAACAATGTTCAAATAATGGAAATAGCAAATTATCTCAAGAAGTCTATCAAAATCTGGACAGTATTATATTTACAAAAACAATTTCGGTAACGTTATTAACTAACCAGTTGCTCATCTTTAACCCGTCAAACGTGTCATTGACCCTCAGGGACCAAAAATCTCAAAAAATAACCAAAATTGAAAAAAGAAATGCAAATTTTATTTAAAAGTTGCAACATTTGTGATATCATCATCCTCTAAACACTATGCACTAAACTAAACCCCAGGAAATTTCACGGATCGAAAATTCCTGAAAATGTGATAAAAAACAACTGATATTCGAAGGTCTGATAATTTAAACGACGAAAACTGCTTCGAAAAAATGAAATTCAAAAAACTCTTTTGAATTTTATACTCGCAACTTCTAATTATACCACCTGCAACTTTCTGTACGATAAACATATCGATCGGTCAAAATTACAGAAAAAAACAGTTGAGCATAGAGTTCCTCCCTCACTAAAGTGAGTCGGAACAATAAAGCTGTCCTCAAGCCATCTTCAATGAGATTTAAATGTCCACAGCTGCTCTTAGCGCCTTCAATTAAAGTGTCTAAAAATTTAATTTACATACTTGCAATTCAATTATGTAAAAATTTACTTTTCAGTACGTAAAATTTACTATGTAAAAATTTACTATGGAAAAAGTTATTTTATTGGTTTTAAACCATTTCTTTTGAATTTGCTCTTTTGACCTTGATCGCATTCACTACAATCCGCAATTCAATGAGTGATAGTATTTAAAACATATTCAGTTGAAACAGTGAGTGGGGTAAGTCAGGAGTGAAACGTGGAAAGTCGTGACTTGAAAAACAAAAATCGTGATAGAAAAGCTAACCAAACTACAAAATAGCGAGACAAGTCATGAAAAACAATCCCAAAAAATGAAGGAAGAATCAAAAACTACTGTACATTAACAGCAGACCAATCGGAAGACACAACAGCCAAAGAGACAAACATGAGTACCACAAATTTAGAGAAAAACAAAAACTTCAATAAACATATCAATACATAAATTCTTTTATGTATATATACATATTCTATCAGTCAAATATGTAACCCAGTAAAACTCATACCAGCTTTGATAAGATTATAGGAACGCAAACATATAAAAATCGAGAGATGACAAAAACTTTTAAAAAGATTGAAAACTTTTTAAAAAAGTGAAAATTATGGAACAGTCGCAAAAACTAATGTATAAACACTTTCAAAACAATCTTTTGTGTCTTTAAAAGCAATCCATATAAGCATTTTCAAGCACTAAAATTGAAATGGCCCCAAAGGTTTAAATTTAAATTACCCCTAAAGGTTAAACGAACTAAAAGGTAGCAAGAAAAGCCCTGGAGAAAAATCTAAAGAATTGAAGAAGAACTAAAAACTACTATACATTACCAGCAGACCAGTCGGAAATAAAAAGAAACAAACATAAGTTTCACAAATTTAGAGAACAAAAAATGTCAATAAATATATTAATACAAATTCTTTCATCAATACATACATTGCACATTTTACCGAAAAAATACTATAAGAATTGCATTCGAAGCATATATAGAAAAGGAATCAGCGTGTTGAACAAAACAGTTTACGCTAGAGAAAACACAGGCAAGACAACAAATAGTATTTAAAAACTATGAACAAAAAAACGGACGATTCGAGAGAATTTCCTGGTGTCAGTATATTTGAAACAAAAACTTTAACGAAATTACTCGAACTCAGCACCCGGCACATAAGATTTTTTTTTGACGAAAAATTGAAATGACACAAAACATTCCGAAAGCAGAATTCATCGAGAATTCTGCGTACTTTTTATCAAAATCAATTTTTCTTGCTAAAATCTACAGACACAATTCTTTGCAGGCTAACAGAAATCAGGCCACACAGAGAAACTCGAAAAACAACAATGTTCAAATAATGGAAATAGCAAATTATCTCAAAAATTCTATCAGAATCTGGACAGTATTATATTTACGAAAACAATTTCGGTAACGTTATTAACTAACTAAATGCTCATCATTAACCCGTCAAAAGTGTCATTGACCCTTAGGAACCAAAAACCTCAAAAAATAACCAAAATTGTATAAACAAATGCAAATTTTATTTAAAAGTGGCAACATTTGTGATATCATCATCCTCTAAACACTATGCACTAAACTAAACCCAGGGAAATTTCACGGATCAAAAATTCCGAAAAATGTGATAAAAACAACTGATATTCGAAGGTCTGATAATTTAAACGGCAAAAACTGCTTCAAAAAAACAAAATTCAAAAAACTCTTTTGAATTTTATACTCGCAACTTCTAATAATACCACTTGCAACTCTCTGTACGATAAACATATCGATCGGTCAAAATTGACAGAACAAAACAAACAGTTGAGCATATAGTTCCTAACTCACTAAAGTGAGTCGAAACAATAAAGCTGTCCTCAAGCCATCTTCAATGAGATTTAAATGTCCACAGCTGCTCTTAGCGCCTTCAATTAAAGTGTCTAAAAATTTAATTTACATACTTGCAATTCAATTATGTAAAAATTTACTTTTCAGTACGTAAAATTTACTATGTAAAAATTTACTATGGAAAAAGTTATTTTATTGTTTTTAAACCATTTCTTTTGAATTTGCTCTTTTGACCTTGATCGCATTCACTACAATCCGCAATTCAATGAGTGATAGTATTTAAAACATATTCAGTTGAAACAGTGAGTGGGGTAAGTCAGGAGTGAAACGTGGAAAGTCGTGACTTGAAAAACAAAAATCGTGATAGAAAAGCTAACCAAACTACAAAATAGCGAGACAAGTCATGAAAAACAATCCCAAATAATGAAGGAAGAGTCAAAATCTACTGTACATCACCAGCAGACCAATCAGAAGACACAACAGCCAAAGAGACAAACATGAGTATCACAAATTTAGAGAAAAACAAAAACAAACATATCAATACATAAATTCTTTTATGTATCAATAAATATACTATCAGTCAAATATGTAACCCAGTAAACCTCATACCAGCTTTGATAAAATTATAGGAACCAAAACATAAAAAAGTGGAAAAATGACAAAAACTTTCAAAAAGATTGAAAAATTTTTAAAAAAGTGAAAATTATAGAACAGTCGCAAAAACTAATGTAAAAATACTTTCAAAACAATCTTTTGTGTCTTTAAAAGCAATCCATATAAGCATTTTCAAGCACTAAAAAATTGAAATGGCCCCAAAGGTTTAAATTTAAATTACCCCCAAAGGTTAAGCGAACTAAAAGGTAGCAAGAAAAGCCCTGGAAAAAATCTAAAGAATTGAAGAAGAACTAAAAACTACTATACATTACCAGCAGACCAATCGGAAATAAAAAGAAACAAACATAAGTTTCACAAATTTAGAGAACAAAAAATGTCAATAAATATATTAATACAAATTCTTTCATCAATACATATATTGCACATTTTACCGAAAAGTTACTATAAGAATTGCATTCGAAGTATATATACAAAAGGAATCAGCGTGTTGACCAAAACAGTCTACGCTAGAGAAAACACAGGCAAGACAACAAATAGTATTTAAAAACTATGAACAAGAAAAAACGGACGATTCGAGAAAATTTCCTGGTGTCAGTATATTTGAAACAAAAACTTTAACGAAATTACTCGAACTCAGCACCCGGCACATAAGATTTTTTTTGACGAAAAATTGAAATGACACAAAATATTCCGAAAACAGAATTCATCGAGAATTCTGCGTACTTTTTTATCAAAATCAATTTTTTTATCGCTAAAATCTACAGACACAATTCTTTGCAGGCTAACAGAAATCAGGCCACACAGAGAAACTCGAAAAACAACAATGTTCAAATAATGGAAATAGAAAATTATCTCAAACAGTCTATCAAAATCTGGACAGTATTATATTTAAAAAAACAACTTTGGTAACGTTATTAACTAACCAGTTGCTCATCATTAACCCGTCAAAAGTGTCATTGACCCTTAGGGACCAAAAATCTCAAAAAATAACCAAAATTGTGATATCATCATCCTCTAAACACTATGCACTAAACTATACGTTGCAACAATTGTGATATCACCATCCTCTAAAAGTTGCAACAATTGTGATATCATTATCCTCTAAACACTATGCACTAAACTAAACCCAGGGAAATTTCACGGATCGAAAAATTCGGAAATCACAAAATTACAAAAATACTCAACAAAATTACGAATATTACTAAAAGGTCACTTAATTTCGTAGCACTTCGTATTACAATCTCTAAAACCAATCGTCTCTATAAACTATCCAGTAACATCTTTAAGCCCTAATTAAGTTAAATTGCCCATGAAGATTGAAAACATCAAAATGAAAATGCCCACTTGGCGATACTCTTTTCCCGTTTTGAACACCAACTCAATAGAAAAATGCGTAAAAATTTTAAAAATGTAAAAGGTCAGGTCCATGATTAGAATCCAGAGAAATGAATTAATGAGCTAAACGAATTTTTACAGCAACATCAAACTTTATGACATTAAAAGCGCAAAGTAAAAAAATTGAAGAAATTAAAACAAACCGACTAACGTCGGAAGAATTGCTCTTGAACGAAAGGCGAGGCAATTTAATTCAGGGGCTGTAGCCTAGATTAATTTTTCTTTAGCCTAGATAAATTTTTCTTCATGAGTGCAAAAATAGTTAACTACGCCGGGATTCGAACCATAGACCTCCCGATCCCTCACCAGAAGCACCGCTCACTCGGCTATCAAGCCCAGAATGTTAGAAGAAAAGCGCAAAAACGGTCAAGCAAAAAATGTGCATAAAAAGACCAACACGTTTGCAATAAATGCTACGAACTTCCTTCGAGAGCAATTAAAAATGATTCTTCCCAAAAACTAGTGTCATAAAAATCATTGACATTAACAACACTTTTTATAAATGTTGACACTGCGCATCTTTCGATTGCGCACACCAATCAACAACCGTAACAAAATCCTTGAGAGACAAACTTAAAAAAGCACAAAAAACCAAATTTGGCAAAAATCAGAATCATTTAAAAGTTAGTGGCCTCAAAGAGAAACATATTTGTCAAGAGCACAGCATACAACTTTTGAATAAAAATAACTTTTTTATCCCACTACAAGAAGGACAGAAGAACACCAAATAAAGGCGAGATTCAAAAAATCTCAAACAAAAGGTATCTAAGTCATCCAAAATAATAGCTAACAACTGGAGCCAAAAACTTAAAACGATTAGTCTCCCACTACAAGTGCAATAAATACCGTAATTATTGATATTTAGTGACAAAGCCACAAGAAAAGCAAAAACAATCAGAACCCTAAAACCCACCAATATTTTTTCAAAATAATAAATGTCTAATTTTATTTATGTCAATAATTGGGCTGGGATGAAAACTCCGTTGTTATGGAATCGAGGATATATACCAATGTAATAACCTTACCTGATATGACTAGGTGGGCGAACGTGGCAAACAGGACCACCGCCAGCATTGATATGAGGTAGTTGTTCCAAGCAGTGTCCACGGCATAGTTCGCATCGTTTTTTATATCGTCATCATACACAATCACGGCTGGATCAACAAATCAACTCAATTCCAGCCTCTGACCTACTGGGACCCCAGATTTTTTTAAAACTAACATCATCAAGTAGTGATTAAATGTATTCTTCAACCCCTCTCCCCTTTTCAGAAAAATAACCCATGAAAAAAATAGATCAAAGTAGTCAATTCGGGTAATAGTCCAAAAGTAGCTGTAATGGATTTACGCCATACGGCACTATGATAGTAAGAACCGATTGAAATTCCCAATTAACTAATATTTTGTGCTTCATACTTACTTTTGACAATAGCGTAAGTTAAAGCCGTAAAGGATAAACTAGCATCTGCAAAGTGAAGTATCTTTTTCCGTCTTCTAAACTTTGCACTGAAAGGATGCTCTGCGAGCTTCACAGCAACCGCTTCCAACTGCCAATGGACAAAGAGAACAGAAAGGAAGAGGGCCATGAGTACAAGTAGCACATCTATTGTCAGCTCAGAGAAACGACCAGAAAAGTCGACTGTCGCATCTAGTCCACTTTTTGCTGCAGCTAGAACAGAATTGAGTAAATATCAGAGATGCTACAGCATATAAAACCATAAAAAACCTCACTACGCATTTAGAAAACGAGCCATAAAAATCAACAATCAACTGTTACGACACGATAATGAAGTTCTTTTAAACGTTTCAATACCCTTGAAAAAGGTCACCAAATAATAAAAGTGCGTCCAATTTCTGTTTTCGCACACAACTAGGAATTCGGCATCGAAAATTTCCATGCTACAAGTTTTCACCTGATTGGAAAATGAAGCTCAAATTCATTCACAATTTAAATTGCCCTTCACCAGTTTTTTTATTGCCGCCATTTAAAATATGTGTAGTTAACAATGCATCAGAAATTAAACAAGGTTATACTTATATCAAGTGTTTATATTTATTGCATGTAGATTTATTAAAAGGCCATCAAACGGTAGACTCAACTGCCAAGAACTGCTCATAGATTGAAGAATATTTGTTTGGGATGCTATGTTGCATGAAAAAATTGTGCCCAATTTCAACTAATTTGTGCAGAGCAAAACAAATAACCTTTGCATTTGAAAAAGGGAATTCCCGAACATTATCTGCATGAGATACTCTACCAAAACATGTCAAGGTAGAATTATTTATCTAAAAAAGGTCTCGAGATAGATGCAAGAAATCGTTGTGATTCATCTTTCAAAGCAAAAGGTAGCGGCATGGCATTATTTGTTACCAAAAACTTATCTCAACTTCAGGTAATGACCTCAAACATTAAAAATAAAAAAATAATAAATAAGATTGGATCAAATGCAATAGAAAAATGAGCACAGGAAAAAACAGAAAATTCTCAATGTTACATACAATCAGAGCAAGGCAAATAAAATTCTGAAAGACAAGTTAGCTTTAGCTTAGATTATGCATATTCCGATAAAAATTCTGTTACATTAACGGGAGATACCAACAAACTAACTACCTTAACAAATCAGAAACCCAAACTATTGATTCAATTTCGGTACCTCATTGGCATATTGTTGCATCAAGTTCATCAACACGGTTATCTAAAATAATCGCAAATCAAATTGAGTAGATTTAAGCTGACCTTAATATACAACACCATGAATAAAACTTCGATGCCGTTCTAAAAAAGACCAATTTGCAAGTAAAGACGATAACAGATATCAAATTTCAACCTCTCGAAATTTACGTTTTGAAAAAAAAAATATTTAAATTGGCTCCCTAAATATTCTCTTAGAGTTCCAACGATGAGACAATTTTATCGGATTTAATTTATCCTACTTTGACTAAATATTAAGGCACCCTCAGTTTAAATATTCCTAATGCAGGGAAAAATTATTCTAAAAACTGAATGCTTCGACCAGGAATGTAAATTACAGCTCGTTCGTCAACACAAAAGATATTTAAATCAGATAAATCCGAATGAAATCGCCGCAACTGTTTCAAAAAAATTTCAAGCTGGAGAAAACAAAGGCAAGAGAAATAATTCCAGGTCTGTTTTACGGCTCTGGAAAACATGGAACCGAAAAGGACCTTTATAAGGCACATACGAGGATCTCGTATAAACAACCACCATGTTCCAGCTTTAAAAAACAGCTAACGGAAATCTTTACTGAACCCTTTGAAAAAGCACATCATTTAAACAACGCATTCTCTGATCACTTATTTTGGCGCTACTGAAAGTCCTCCGCCTTTCAAATTAGTAATAAACTCGAAATTCAGTTTCCAGAATGTTACTTTAAAATTTTAAAACAAGTTTTTGACGGTGTTCGCGAACAGACCCAATGAAATCATTGGGACCTTGCACTGTGCCTTCGCGGGCCATCAAAGACGGTCAGGAGATAAGAGTTCAGCTAACTTGAGTTCATCTAAAAAAGTTATGTCTCAAGCAGTGCATATTTCAAGCATATCTTGAACTTGCAAAAACTCTGCTATTATATCAGAACAAAGATTCAACAACTGACAAATTATTTGAAAGAATTATGCAACACCGACTCTCAGAATTTGCTCAAATAAACAGCGTCTGAAAACAAATGCAGTTTGTTTTTTAAAAAAACACGGGACGCATTTTGTATCTAACAGAATCAATTCGTTTGGAAGTTCACGTCAACAAAAAGTCTGCAGCTTTCCGCGAAAGCGTTCAATTCAATATCCCATTAAATATTGCTATTCAACCTAATTAGCATTGGCTTTGGAAAATGCCACGGCTTTACACAAAAGCTTTCAAACGAAACGATTTCATTGCATAACAGTCACAAATAAAGTTGACTCAAGAACAGTGGAATCAAGTTAACTAGCATTTAAGAAGGGAGTACGAGTACCCAATCAAGGAAAGTTAGCAATATATTTTCAATGCATCAATTAACACTTAATTCAGCTTTAAGTGATTTTCTCATATTCCGCAAGTGCAATGATAACAACTAGGCACCAAGAAAGAAAACAATAAATTGATTAAAAATTAAAGTAAACATCTAGGATTAAAGTAAACATCTAGGATTTATTTTCGATTCAAATCTGCCTTTTCAACCTCATGCCAAAAAACTTTTTCCCACAAATGGCATAAAAAAATCTTGATTCGATTAAATCTCAGTTCCCGATATCCTCCTTAAAAGTCCTATACAATTCATTGGTTATATCACATTGATTACAGTGCATTGCTAATGAAAATCTTACCATCTGAATTAATGCTTTCTCTAGAAAACACAGATGAATTGTGCGATACAAAAAGTTTTTTTTCGGTCAATAGACTCGTCCTCAAGGGTCCTACGCAGTAAATATCAGTGTCTGGGCAAAAATAACTCAGTGAGACAAAAACCTTTGCTTTCTTCATCAACATATTAAGAAGGAAAGATTTGTTTTTCAGTCAATGGTCTACAACTGCGATCGCGAAAATTCCGCCTAAATCTGATAGCAACTAAAGTTATCTTTGAGCACCATCATTCATCTGGTTTTCTAGCTCTTCCTTATTCTTCAATTCTATTGTAAGGAACTGGAAGACACTGCCACTTCATTTGAGAAACGCAAATTTGAACAGAGTTAAATACAAGTCAGATATAGAAACGTTTTCAAAGAAAAAAATAAACGATTAATCTGAAATTTTTCAATGCAACTACTTGGCCAGATTTCGGGTTCAATCAGTTTTAGGAAGCTTTCCGAAGCTGATTCTTATATTATAACTTTGCTTTATGTAAATGTATATACTCTTTATATTTATATATAACTACTCTTAGCAAATGATAGCCTCGCCAACTTCTGAATTCCGCCGTCAACTTTTACAAATTGAGCTTAAAACTGAGCTTTTGATATATGGTTTAACCTGACATTATTAGCAAGATTGACAGATTCTATTCAGAGTGCTGGAATTGTAACATTATTCCCAAAAACAATTGTTTGTGGACTTTTCTTGTTCACTTATTTTCAAGTACACAGTCCATTCGAGTGCATAAAAAATGTCCAAAGCATTATACAACTTCAAAATCTTTTAAGAGCAAATCGTATTCAATCAAATTCAGAAAAATATCATGTATGAATGAAAGAAAGTTCATGACACTAACCAATGCTAAATAGAATGACCACTGAGCACAGATGAACAATCATAAATGCTCGAACATAGTTGACAAATCGGTTTTTTGGTAGACTGTAGTAGACCGTCAGGCATCTGGATCTCGAAGTACGACGAGACGGCCCAAAGTCCACTTCGCTTTCAGCAGAATTCATGCAGCGGTAGATATGTCAGACGTTAACATCTGAAATTATTACTTTAATGAGATTACACGTACTTCAACGGCATATAAGACACGTGGGTCAATTTTTTCTTTGACCATGAGGAGCAAATCTTATATCCTACAAAAAAGTATCTTTCCCATTTTACCCCTCCCCTCCATTAAGGTATATAAAAGTTAATCGGGGTTATATATTTTATGACAACTTGGGCAGCTATAATAATAATAATAATAATAAAGGCTTTAGGGATTCAGTCCCAGGGGTTTCATAAGTTCCCTGTTTGGTAATTACTGTCACAGATTCAGTTTGTTAAGGTCTCTGCAGTCCGAGCAGTTGCAGAAAATCCTCCAAGTGCAGACATTGTTGAAGTCATATTTTTGATCGAAGTACAATGAGTAAACATCAGAAAGCTTCCCCTTGATATTCGGTGTTTCGCACACATCTCCTGAGAGATACCGGCCGAATAAATTTGCGAGGTGGGCAGCCCTATACCAGAAGTCACTTTCTTGCTTTTGCAACTTGTAAACTTTGCATTTATACTGAGTGATTTGACCAGCTCTGGTAATTTGCTGTTCCCCAACGCTAACGTAGTTCCTCCATTCAACATCAATTTTGTTCTTAACGATGGATATGAAGGTTAATAGTACATGCAGCTCGTGATAAAGAGAGAGGGGTAGAAGATTCAGGATTTGCAAGCTGGTCTTGTAGTCATTGTCTTTTCTATTGAAAATCCATTTAACCGCTCTCTTCTGCACGTTTTCAATGATTCGCAGATCGGTTTTGCTAGCCTTGAATAGGATAGCTCCATATGACACAATAGGTACTATGTAACTACGATAAATTTCTTTCTTGGTTTGCCAAGCTGTAGTGTTGAGCGTGCTTCTTTTGATCATGAAGAAACACTTGAGAGCTTTGGTGGTTCGCTTCTCTACATGACACGCCCAGCTAAGAGATTCGGAGACCTGTATTCCAAGGTCTTTTTGCACTGCCGCTGTATTAAGAATATGCCCTCCCAGTGCAACTGACGCAGTCCCCTTGAAGGCAACAACGTTGCACTTTTTTAGATTCAGACTCATTTGGTTTTCTGAGCACCATTTCCAGAGTCTATGTCCGTCTATTTGGAGAGTAACTGCATTTTGTGATATGATCTTAAAATCGTCTGCATATCCAAACGATTTCGACATTAGTTGACTGGGGAGATCGTTGATGAAAAGAATGAAGAAGAACGGTCCATGTACTGAGCCCTGTGGAACTCCACTTGATGTTTCAAGATACCGGGAGTAGGAGTTCCCGATGCGGACCCTTTGCGACCTGTTGCTCAGATAGCTCTCCAAGAGTGCTAATAGGGGTCCTCCAAAGCCCAGAATCAACAACTTCTCCAACAGCTTCTCATGACAGACTTTGTCAAAAGCCTTTTCGAAGTCCAAATACAGCGACAACAATGTCGGTTGGTTGATATTTTCAAACACTTCATGAACAAACATAGATGAACTTCATGAACAAGATATTTTCAAACAATATAATGGGAAAGACCTTGGACTTTCATTATTTAGGAAAACCCTGTCAAAATTTTAATTAGGAACCAATATTTTATTGTCAGACAATATTTTATCAGCAAAATACAGAAAACCAATATTTTGTTTTTTTTTGTATTTTGTTGATAGACTTTATTGGGTGCTAGGAAAATTGGCCGACAGGGCGTTTAGCCGACAAGGAAAAAATGAGAAATTTAGCCGACAGTATCATAATTGGTCATAAATTTTACTTCAATTGGTCATAAAAGTCTCATTGGTCCATAGATCAGTAATTCGGTTGTGATAGATTCATATCAAGTCCCACGGGCCGCTGAGGCATGGCCATGGCCCGCGAGGCATGGCCAGATGCGGTAAAATACGGTCCCCAACCACGGATAGACCTTCGTTAATTACACTAGTTGATGAAAAAATTGCGTCATATGAGTCCGCTTACGAAATAGTGTTTTAGATTGGCCAATAGCAGCTTCAGAATAAGTTTTATTGCTCATTTTACTTAAATTGTTGGTTAAATTTCTCAATTTTTGGTTGTCGGCTAAACGCCCTGTCGGCCAATACGGCGGCCACCACTTTATTGTCATTAGTTTATGCACACTGTAACATGGATTTTATTTCTAGTCACTGAGACGTAGACCTATCTTTCTTCTGATGCTCTGCAACGTAGAGCCCACATATAGACTAGTCTGGTCGACATAGAGGTATTTGTATCCATCGCGCTATTTGATACACGATATTAGCTTTCAAATGCTTACTAAAAGATGATTCCAGGGTCTGAATGCATGCCTTATGTAAATGGTCTGCAAGATAACAAGGAGGCTCCGTAATGTGCGTTCACACATAATGTTCCGGCCCCGCTCAACCAATGTTTTTGACTTAATTGTCCACCAAATGAGGAAGAGAAAGAAAACTTTCAAAAATAATTTATTGTTCAAAAAAATAGGTGTATCAATTTAAAAAATCTCTTTAAGCTCTGACAAAAATACAAATGAAACAATAACCCATTAGAGGGCCGATGATACATGTCATTAAGGAGAGTAAAAGACAGACAAGACACACAACAAAATCATCAAAAAACAGCAAGCATCACTGACGACCAAAACTCAGTTTCTATTTTAATCTTAAAAAAACTAAAAGCAAAAGTCAAAGTAACGTCACATAGAAAGTAAACTAAAACCAATCATCTGCAGTTCACCAGAAAAGATATGGAACCTGCTGTTATTGAGAATAATCAACAAGTAGACAGAAAACAAAAAGTGGCCAAGGTAGATAATATACTTCTTGGAAACAAACAAAACCGAAGTCATTAAAGCAATTAGCTATCAACTGAAAGCATTCAATGGCTTCATTATTATCTTGAAAACCATTGATACCTGTCTTAAGCCAGAAATTCATTCAACAAAAACAACAAGTGAAGCCAAAAATAAAATGTCATTTCAATTTTGCTACGAAACGGTGTGGAAGCTTATAGAATGAAAAACCTATTCAAGAAATATTGAATTATATAAAATATGCTTATTCCAACGTCCTTATTTTGATACGCGACCTATCAGCAATGTGCCATTAACTTGATAACCGACAGGACAGCAAAAACTCTCAAAATTGGAAAAGGTCAAAACAAACCAAAAAATATGAAGACTTGTAGCAGCGCCAAAAATCAATTATATAAAAAAAACAGCGATGAAAACTACAAATATCTTGCCTCAGATCACGCCAAAGGGCTGCAGAAATAAGATTGAAAATGGCAAAAACATCAATCATATCAAAAAGCTGAAACCGCAATCAAATACGCACGACGAGTACCGGGGCGGGAATTGACATCGAAGTTTTAGTTCAAACATAAATATTTCAATTTTGAAATTCAAAAATTATTCTGTTACATGTTAATTTGAAATTTTGAACAATTCCCAACAATTAAAAAAATAACAACAGTTAAGAATTAAAGTTAAAAAAACCCATTTTGCAGGATTTTCGAAAATTCTTGAATGAAGATTGAAGTATTTTTTTTAATGAAGTGTAGATAAAGTGTTGTAAATGAGATTTTAACTTAAATTAGTTTCAATAAATCGTTGTTATTTTAACACATTTCTTAGAATTAAGGTCAAAGACAAGTTTATATATATTGTAAATGATTTTATTTGATTTTTAAACCTGACGGTGAACGCAATGTTTGAAAACGTTCGTTTTTGTTAAATCAATTTAGGTTGTAATTGAAAACTTCTTCTTCTCTGCATCAAGCATTACCTACGACCAAATCCCAATGTCTATCCATTTTTTTGAAAACAAATTGAAAATTCAAAATAGCATCAGAAAAAGTAAATTAAACCAAATGAGTTTCAGCTTTTTAACAGAAAATATATGGGAACTCTTTGTATTGAGAAAAATTAACAAGTAGACAGAGAACAAATAGGTAAATGTTAGAAAACAAGTTCACACTTTTTGAAAAAAATTAAATTCAAAGATAGGAAAGCAATCAATCCAAAATCTTAATTGACAACAAAACAACAAAAGAAACAATTAAAGGGCCAAGGCTCCCTGTCAGTAAGGAAAGTGAAAATAGACAAGACTTATAACAAAGTCAGAAAAAAACAACAAGCATTAGTGACAACCAAAACTCTATTCAATGTCTATCTAATTTTCCATTAAAAAAACAAAATGCGAAAGCCAAAATAACTTCAAATAAAAGCTAAACTAAAAACCAATGATTTAAAATTCAACAGAAAAGATATAGGACCTGCTGTTATTGAGAATAATCAACAAGTAGACAGAAAACATAAAGGGCCAAGTTAGAAAAACAACACTTCTTCGAAACAAACAAATTCGATGTCATTACAGCAATTAGCTGTCAATTGAAACCATTCTATGGTTTAGTGTCAATCCTCAAAACCATTGATACATGTTCTAGTCCAGAATATCATACAAAAACAAATCAACAAACGAAACCAAAAGTCAAACGTCATTTAAATTATGCTAGAAAACGGTGTCGAAGCTTATAAAATGAAAAACCTTTTCAAAAATTATTGAATATAAAGAATTGCTTGTTATTCCAACGTCCTTAATTTGATACTCGACTTGTCAGTAATTTGCCAGTATTTTGGTGATCAGACAAGACAGCAAAAATTTTCAAAATCAAAGTATTTCCAACAAGGAACAAAAAAACTGTGAAAACGTCAAAATGGCATCGGACAAAAAGTAAACTGAACCAACTTACTTAAAGCACTTCACCAGAAAAGTTATGTGACCTGTCTTTTTCAGAAAAATCAACAAGTAGACAGAAAAGGAAAAGGGCCAAGTTAGAAACTGCACTTCTTGGAAACAATAAATTTGAAGTGATGAAAGCAATTAGCTATCAACTGAAATCATTCAATGACTTCAATTCCATCGTCAAAACCATTGATACTGTCTTAATCCAGAATATCAAACAACAACCAAAAACAGCAATGAAGCCAAAAATAAAATATCATTTCAGTTTTTTGGGGCAACGGTGTCGAAGCTTCTAGAATGAAAAACATGTTCAAAAAATACTGAAAAAAATTTGTTGTTATTCTAACGTCCTTAATTTGATACGCAACTTGTCAGTAATGTCCCAATCATTTGATGATCAAGCAAGACTGCAAAAGACACCAAATTGAAAAAAGTCAAAAAACCACCCAAAAAAGTTATGAAAATTCGTATCAGCGCTAACAATTAATTCTTAAAAAAACCAGCAATGAACACTACAATTATCTCCTGGCTGAGACTACACAAAAGGTTGCAGAAATAAAATTGATAGTGGCAAAAACATAAAGCATTACCTACGATCAAATCTCTATGTCTATCCAATTTTTTTTAAACCAATTGAAAAGTCAAAATAGCATCAGATAAAAAGTAAACTGAACCAAGCGATTTGCAGCCTTTCACCAAAAACATATGTAACCTTTATTGAGAATAATTAACAAGTAGACAGAAGACAAATAGGAAAAAGTTAAAGAATACGTGCACATTTTTGAAAAAAGTTCAAGCAATTAGCTATCATC
This sequence comes from Convolutriloba macropyga, assembly GCF_964194025.1. Classification (NCBI taxonomy): domain Eukaryota; kingdom Metazoa; phylum Xenacoelomorpha; order Acoela; family Convolutidae; genus Convolutriloba; species Convolutriloba macropyga. Next base: position 60,455,083 of record NC_134473.1, read on the forward strand.
TGAAATCCTCTATTGGCCTTATTTATACCTATAAGCAAAACTATTAAAAGCTCTCATTATTAAAAATCTTTAATGACAACAAAACGAACTAATACAGAAAAAGAAAAGTTCAATTTTGCTAGGTAACGGTTACGAAATTTAAAAGATCAATTTCTCTTCACTAACAACCTTGAAAATCATCAATTGCGCCATATTTCGACGCAATTTACATGATAAGCATTTTTGCAATAATGTGCCATTAATTTGATGATAGGAAAAGACAGCAAAAGAGAACCTCAAAAATCGAAAAATGTTTGAAATAATTAAAACAAAATTTTAAATCTGGTAGTATCAACGCCAATGAACATTTAAATAATGAAACAGCAATCAAATTAACACAATAATTTGATTGAAAAAAGCGCTTTCTCATTTTGCTGACGTTACGCTAACAAGATGCAGAAATAAGACTGAAAGTGGCAATTGACGAAATGTAACTATTTTTTTATAACAATTTTTTTAAAAAAAACGTAAGGCATAGCAAACGCAACCTTGCATCTAACAATGGTAAATAGTTTAGATTGTTACTCCTTAGGAAACCAATTGTACATGTCAATAGTGAAACAAAGCTTTTCGTTTAGATTATACTAAATGTCCATAAGCCTTCATTTAGCCTAATTCTTGTGATAAACTTATTAAATAATCTCCACCATTATTTAGTTTCGTTTCAGCCTGTGTGTTGTTAGTTATTGTAAATTCAGAGGCCGCACTTTGTTTTTGGGTAGCCCCAATTACCTAGGATTTTACCATTTTCAGTCCAATTCTATTAGCTACTTTAGTTTAACCTCATCTCAGTTGAACTTTTGCGTGTGAGTTCTTCGCATCTGTTCAACTGAATAATTTCTTAGCCCCTTAGCTGGATTTTCCTTTCGTCCCACTCATTCTCCACTTTAATCCAGCGTAAAATGGCGCCACCACAGCCACCGACCCCTGAGCCACAACGAAATATCTGTATGCAGCAAAGTAAACTAAAACAAATGCGAATAATTTAAAATGCAAAAATGTATACGTTAATCACGCTTGCTTAGGACTTATGAGCTGTTCAATTTTACAAGGAAAGATTTTCTGGTTGTGTAAAACATGCTCGCCAAGCTTTGCTGCTAAGATATCGGCCCCTGACAGAATATCAGCTGTGGAGAAAAAAAATAGAACGCGTCGATTCATTAATCCGCTATGTTGCATTGCTTCGATATGAAGTGGCGTTGTTTAAAAACCAAATTTTAAATTCCACAATTTGACTAAAACTGAATTTTCGCAGAAATAGAATTGAAAACTCTTCAAACTCTCAAAGCATTTCAGGCAGCAAAAAAGCTGAAGGATTCGTTTTGGAACCTACCCAAAGAAAACTGAGGACTTCTAAGGAACTGAAGACGGGAACAAACACGAGTTCCTCGATGTTATCGGGTGTCAAAAAACCTCCTAGGCGACGGAATATCTATATAGAAAAAATAAGTCATCATATAAGTACAACATAGATGGAACATTACTCTGCTACAAACGAAGCTGATGTTTTCCACATTTGTCAGATTTCTAAAACCAGAGTCCCTGCTTGAATTCTTCTACTGTGTCTTTATGTTGGACGATGAAAAACTGAATCACTCGTTTTCTAACCAGAAAATGTTACAGTTTCAGGATTTGATCTAAACAATACTGCACGTGAGTGGCTATCTTGTAATGATCAAAAATGACCGAAAATAAATACTATTTCCAGATAAAACTTGGTAAAATTTTTTCATTTATAATGCGCTTTCTGCTCGGAATAAAACAAATTATTTAAGTGCCATTCTAGAGTTAAACAAAATTCATAAGGGAGAATGTGTGGAATCTTGGAGAATGTGTAACTCATCTTTTGACAACTTTTTACTCCAACAATGTTGTCAACGCGGATTTAAGTTTTATAGCGCCCCAAGGCTTAGTAGAAATGTGGATGAATCTGCATTTTTACAGATCTGACGTTCAATTGGAAAGTTTTGAAGTTTTTTGTCCAAATATTTTGAGGGATGTTTCAGTATAAATAAAATTCAACGAATAACTTTACTATTTATCACTGTTTACCGAACTTTTGTAGGTAATGGCAAATATTTTATTCAGAACTTCACACAGTTCTTTGAGGAGAAAAGGTTGCTTTACGACTGAAATCTTCTGCTAGGTGATCTGAACATCTTTTATCCGACGACCAATGATGCCTGAACTCCATGGAATTTATCTATGGAAGACTTCAGCTTAGTTTAGCAGGTAGAAGGCGAAACCCATAAAAAAGGAGGTCTTCTTGGCTAAGTCATATCCTCCAAAAATATGTTTGTTGAGGTTACTGCAATTTCATTCCTTACAACATATAGATTTGTTTGATCAACATAGAGGTATTTGTATCCATCAAGCTACTTGATACACGATATTAGCTTTCCAATGATTACTAAAAGAAGATTCCAGGGTCTGAATAAATGACTTATGAAAATGGTCTGTAAGGTAACAAGGATGCTCTGTAATGTGTGCACCAAATGAGGAAGAGAAAGAAAAAATTCGAAAAATTATGTAGTGTTAAAAAAATTGGTGTACTCATTTAAAAATTCATTTTATACTCGGACAAAAATACAAATGAAACAATTAGAGGGCCGAGGATACCTGCCATTAAGGTAAGTAAAAGACAGAGAAGAATTACAACAAAATCTGATGAAAACAACAAGCATTACTGACGACCAAAACTCAATGTTTATCTATTTTTTTTTAAAAAAAAAACTAAATGCAGAAGACAAAATATCGTCACATAAAAAGTAAATTAAAACCAATGATTTGGAATTCACGAGGAAAGTTATAGGACCTGCCGCTATTGAGAATAATCAACACGTAGAAAGAAAACAAAACGGGCCAAGTTAGAAACAACACTTCATTGATACAAACAAATTCGAAGTCATGAAAGCAACTAGCTATCAACTGAAATCTTTCAATCTTGAAAACCATTGTTGCACGTCTTAACCCAGGATATCATAGGAAAACAAAAACAAAAAATGAAGCCAATAACAAAATGTCATTTCAATTTTACGAGAAGACGGTGTCAAAGCTTATAGAAAGAAAAACCTATTCAAAAAATATTGAATACAAAAAATTGTTTGTTATTCCAGCGTCCTCAAAAGGATACGCAATATGTCAGTAATTTGCCAGTTTATTGAAGATCAGACAAGACAGCAAAAAACCTCAAACGAAAATGTCAAAAAACAAACCAAAAAATTATCAAAACTTGCATCAACGCCAAAAATCATTTTTTTAAAAAACGGCAATGAAAACAACAAACATCTTCTGGCTGAGACTACTCCAAAATATTGCAAAAATTACTAGAAAGTGGCAATAACAACAAGCATTACCTACGACCAAAATCAATGTCTATCAATTTTCTTAAATCAATTAAAAATTCAAAATAACATCAGAAAAAAAACTGAACCACATGATTTAAAGCGGTTCACCAAAAAGTTATGTGACCCGTCTTTATTGAAAATAATCAACAAATAGTCGCCAAAACAAAAAGGGCCGAGTCAGAATCTACACTTCTTGGAAACAAACAATATTGAAGTCTTGAAAACAGTTAGCTATCAAATGAATTCATTCCATGGCTTCATTTCCATCGTCGAAATTATTGATACCTGTCTTAAACCAGAAAATCATACGACAACAAAAACAACAAATGAAGCCCAAAAAAATATCATTTTTTTGTTGTGAGGAAACAGTTTCAAAGCTTATAGAATGAAAAACCAGTTCAAAAAATTATGAATATAGAAAAGTTGCTTTTTTTCCCTCGTCCTTAATTCAATGCGCGACTTGTCAGTAATGTCTCATTAATTTGATGTTCAGACAAGACTGCAAAAAACCTCAAAATTGCAAATTGTCAAAAAACGACGCAAGAAATATATGAAAATTATGAAATTGTCTAAAAAAGCAAGGAAACCTAAAATTATCTCATGGCTGTGACTACACTAAAAAGTTGCAGAAAAACATTGAAAGTGGCAAAAACATCAAACATTACCTAGTATCAAATATCAATGTCTATTCATTTTTTGGAAACCAATTAAAATGTCAAAATAGCATCAGATAAAAAGTAAACTAAACCAAATGATTTGCAGCATTTCACCGGAAAAGATATGGGTCCTGTTTTTATTGAGAATAATTGACAAGTTGACAGAAAACAAATAGGAAAAATTTAAAGAATACAAGCAATTAGTTATCATCTGAAGTCCTCTATTGGCCTTATTTATACTTTTTAGCAAAAATATTAAAAACTGTCATTATTTAAAATCTTTAATGAAAACAAAACGAACTAATACAGACAAAAATAAAAAAGTTCATTTTTGCTAGGTAACGGTTACAAAACCTATAAGATCAAATTGTATTCACTAACAACCATGAAAATCATCAATTGTGCCAGAATTTGACATGATGTGCAATTTTGCAATAATGTGCGATTAATTTGATGATAGGAAAAGACAGCAAAAGAGAAGCTCAAAAATCGGAAAATGTTTAAAATTATAACACAAAACTTTAAAACTGGTAGTATCAACGCCAATGAACATTTAAATAATGAAACAACAGTCAAAATAACATTGTAAATTAATTGAAAAAAGCGCTTTCTCATTTTGCTGACACTACGATCACAAGATGCAGAAATAAGACTGAAAGTGGCAATTATCGAAATAGAACTATTTTTTCTGAAAACATTTTTTTAAAAGGTAAGGCATAGCAATCGCGACGTTGCTTCTAACAATGGTAAATAGTTTAGCTTGTTGCTCTTTAGGAAATCAATTGTACATATCATTAGTGAGACTAAATTTTTCGTTGAAATTATCCTAAATGTCCATAAGCCTTCATTTAGACTAATTTTTGTGATAAACAAATAAAATAGTCTCCACAAACACGTGGGAGGCTATTTAGTTTCGTTTCAGCCTGTGTGTTGTTATTTATTGTAAAATCTGAGGCCGCACAACGTTTTTGGGTAGCCTCAATTACCGAGGATGTCAATTACGGTGGAAGAAAAATCTTCGAGAATTATTCATTTGTTTACTACGTGTAACCATTTGGCGTTAGAGTTCTAAGCGTCTGCTTGACCGCCGTGATGAAATTTTACCATTTTCCATCCAGGTCTATTGGCTATTTTAGTTTAATCTCATCTCAGTTGAACATTTGCGTTAGATTTTTTCGCATCTGTTTGACTGAATAATTTCCTAGCCCCTTAGCGTGCTATTCCTTTCGTCCCACTGATTCATTAGTTTAACCAAAGTGAAATTGGCGCAACCACCGCCACCGCCCCATGAGCCATAATGCGATATTTGTATGCAGCTATATAATCTAGTAACATCTGCCTATTTTGTAAAGAGCAAAAAACTAAACGTTAATCATGCTTGCTGATGAATTACGAGCTGTTCAAATTTACAAGGATTGATTTTCTGGTCACGTACAACATGCTCGCCGAGCTTTGCTTCTGAGATATCAACCCTGGACCGAAAATCAACGTTTGTCTACTTGCAAAGTTCTTCAACTTGCAACGCTTGTCAACACTTTGCCAAACGTTGCAGGTACACAAGTGCTGAGAATAAAAAAGAACAGTAACGACAATTTCCTGACCTTTTGAAAAAGAAGTGTTGAAATTATATAAGAAATAAGCTGAATCCAATGAATTTGAAAATTTTATAAGTGCTGGAAATTTGTAAGAAAGGTGCTGACTCAAATGCTGATTTTATGTAAGATATGTTCTAAATGTGCTAAAATATTTTTTTAAATGTCATTTATATTTCGTTTTTAAATGCAACCATCACAAAATCTACATAATTTACGCATAGTCAGAGGATTTCTTACAAAAATATTTGCGTACAGCTGCTGATACCTCGACCCGCGTAAATGCGTTTTAAAACTTATTATAACTTGTTCTAATTTCTAGAACTTATTATTAGAAAGAATAGCAGTCCTGAATTACAACGCCAAGATTTAAAAAGACAGCAGAAATCACTATGAACCTTAAAAGAAAAGCCCCCGATAATAAGCAGGTCACATACCAAGGCGATCGCAAAAGTAACAGTACACTACCAAAATTCATTCCATTTCATTTTTAAGAAACACAAAAACACGGAATTTATGATCTGCGAAAACGTCAACTTTAAAGACGTTCACACATTGAGAGTTTAGACAGCCAACACCAACTTTAGCGACAAAAGAAGACAAAAAATAGTTTCACTGAAAATAAGCGGCAGTTATGTCACTGAAACATGCATAGAAAACCTGAACTCATCAATTTCTTGCCCACTATCTATAGATAGGAAGTATATATCAACTTCAATTAAAAAATAAACAAATTTTGGTGGACCACTTAACTAAAATGCAACAAACGCGAATCAAATTTACGCCGCAACAATCGAAATTTCAAATATTTTGCAAATCAATTTTTCTCAAAGTCAAAACAATTATAATTAGTAATACAAAACCCTGAAATCGATTCAATTATGCATAATTGAAGATCTATAGAGACCTATTTTTTGAATGACTATGCGACAGAACAATAAACAATTACAACGAACAGGCGAAGTTCAAATAATAAAAAATAACTATTAAAATAAGCTGTTTCGAAGTCGTCAAAACTGCTAGCTATGAATAAAGCGATTAAATAGATTCAAACATGACTCACTAGAGAACCAACCTAGAGTATTTTTTACCAGTGAGACTACGTTGAGAAGCTACTTTTCAGTCGTAAAACCAGACGAGGAGGACTCCGATCTGTTTCAGGTTGAATGGATTTCCCCTGAGATGAGCCAGTCCCCTGAGATGTTCGAGAACAGGTTGAAAGAAAAACCGTGAAGAAATTGTATGATCTAATTGAGCAGACTCACAAAATTTTTCACATGAGTGGTTTCAAAAACCTGGTAATGTCAGGAAGAGAATTTAGAATTATTAGGAAGTATACCTATCAAAATGGCTGTCAGTTTAAAACTTGGAGTTTTATCCCACTTTCTTTTTTTTGCTCGTTTGGGCTATTAATCGTTAGTATCAATTGCATGAAAAGTGTGTCCATTTTTTGATTTTCGTGATGAATTTTTGGTTTTTGTATTTGATGTTAGATGCTTAAATACTTTAGTTGGTTAGTCTCTAATCAACTGCCGAGTGTTGCGTTTTTGCTGTTTTGTTTTTTCAATGTTGTTCTATGTTTTATGTCATGTTACAAAATTTTAGATTTTTTGGGCCTTAGTGGGGCTTTCATGGTGATGGTCCTGAATAAGGTGTGTACTAGGTACATACCGAGCTAGCATCCACCTAAAATTGTTAAAAGTCTTTAAACTGTAAAATTTTAAACTGCAAAAGGCGGCTGATTTCTTGCTTAATAAACCAACGGGATCCGTATTTTCCGAAATTCTTGATAATTCTTGATTATTCTTTATAATTCTTGCTAACTCTTGATAATTATTGCTAAATCTTATGATTTCCTGCTATATCTTGTTTTTGGGTGCTATTGAATTTTTAGTACTTGAATTATCTTGCCATGTCTTCGTTAATAATTCTTGGGAAACTTGCCAAGATCTTGTTTCTTGACAGCCATGCAAAGAACTTTCAAGTTCGTACATCTCTTGATGTTTTTATGGTAATTAACATGGCAACATCCTGGCAAGATTTGCCAATATTTAATTGTTACAACATAATTCAGGAAAAATTTTTCAATTGAGGCCATGTGACACTTATTTAAATTGTGATGTTCACAGAATACACGCGTGAAAGCTTTCCTATCACAAATTTTCCTGTGTAATTTATATGTCATTTGTATATATATTTGTTTGTAACATTCGTTGATATCATTTAGATCAGTATTTTGGAATGAGAAAAACGTGTTGAGATTACCTCTGCTGAAATTATAAAGTAATATCAAAAATAATTAATGAAAAAATTTAGTTTTGTCGAAAGGGGCTACGCAAAGATGTATGTTAGGTTTTTATAGGGTATTATATATAAATATATATATATATATATATATATATATATATTTATATATATATATATATATATATATATATATATATATACATTCAGTGTATTCTTATAAGCAGACACATTTGGTCCACCGCCTTCCGGACGTTTAGTTCTGATACCTTCTGAATGTTTGAGATTGAAAACATTGAATCTATTTATTTAGGTATCTGAACATTCTAATTCTTTGGAAAAAAAATTCCGAAATCAATCCAATGTGTCATTGAAAATGATTGTCCCGTCCAAAAGGTTCAAAAAGTTAACCAATAAGGGCAAAAGTGTGATCACTTCTTCACATCAATTGACTTTCACAACTTTGAAAATTTTGTTCACATTACCAAACACCGGCCGGAGCAGTGCAGTCCTTGCTTCGTTATATAATTAACAATTCCAGACCAACAATTTTAGAATTGAAACACCTATGTCTCCCGGAAGTAAGGGAAGTTTCCAATGGAACCTTAGGAACCTCACTGAACTAGCTTATGGACAAATACGGTAAGATATTGAAACAGCGTCGAAGGCATTCATGAAAGTAAATCAGGATGCCTTCGCCGCTGAAGAATAAGTTTGTTTCGAGTCGAGAAGAATAAGTTTGTTTCTTGCTCAAGATGAATATTCGTCAAACCAACTTCAACAAGAACTGAATAACCACTCCGCAAAAAGCTTGGCGAATTTTAGAAAGACAAACGAATAATAATGGACATTAAGGTACCAAAACAGAGTCGTGAAAGGTGGTCACGATGAACAATGAGACAGTTTTGACTCTCTTATTTAGTGATGAGAGCAGAAAGCTAGGAAGCTCAAATACATTTACAATTGTTGAGTCCTCTGAATCTATTGATGTAATCCAACAAGGATTAGCAAAATGAGATCAACCATGAGATTATTCTCCTTCTTCCGCTAAAAGAACTTTCAGCAGGTCATATCACGAAGCAGATCATTAACCGATTATGCAATTGAAAGAAAAATGTGGACAAAAGACATCAAAAATTGCATGCATCTTGAGAAAAATGCCTACAGTTGTGAACAAGGAAAAAAGCAGAAATGGGTGACGAAAGACTGAATGCAATGTGTCAGAAATTTGCAAAACTCGAGCCCAGTGATGAAGAGAACAAAAACAAGCAAATTGTGAAATTTTTCAATTCTGCTAGCAAATTTAGTGGTCTTTCCAAAAGTGGCGCATTGTTAGCAGGACCAGGTTTGTCAGCCAACCTATTGAGAAATTTTACCAGATTTCAGGGAACCCTTCATTTTTAGGACAGGCATTAAAGAGATGAGTTGTTACAATTAGATGAAGGATCTGAAGACAATGATTCCTCCAAACTGCACAAACTTTGCAAAAATAATACAGATGAAATTGTTGACGCAAGCATGTTGATGAAAGCGGTTTGTACAGGGACAACCTCCTTGTCTCTGTGGATACAAAATAAAGAACACGTGTATCGAAATGGAGCTCATCGAACATCTTGCAGACGGGTGAAATTTATCGAGATGTTCTGCAAATTTTCATGATAAATAAAATCACAGAATCACATAATTTGTAGGTGAGGTCAAAACAAAGCACTGACGGGACAATAAAAAGTAAAAGTTTTGATGAAATTACTCTGATGCCTACTATTACGCAAATGATATGCATGTGTTATAAAAAATACTGAGGGAACAATAGAGGTCCAATTTTTTATTGAAATAATTGCTAGGCATGCAAGTCTGCAAAAGATCTGCGTTTTTGAGGTACAGCTAGAAGGTACGTTATTGAAAAAAAAATCACGCTCGTCGTACGCAAAAAAACACTAGTATTCTCTCCTCGTGGGGTTCTGTTGACAAAGCTGGGAAAATTCTTTTTACTGGTAACTCATGGACTTTTATGCCGAGTTACCTCACGAGACGGGGCTTAAATTATATATATTTGGTCTGTCGAATGATACCCCCTCTATCTTAGCGGCCATGGAGCGTATTACTCAACCAGTTACGATAATTATATCATAATTATGAGCTTCAATTGTTGTGGGTCAATTTGCGGCCCTGCTCTTCTTTTAGACAAAACCCAAGTGATTCTGAAATTTTCATCGTGTAAAATCTGATAAGATACTGATCAAAAAATTTCATTGTGTAAGATCTTATCTGATCTTGCACGATCAAAATTATGTCCTTCATGATCTTTAACCTTGTAAGATCTGATCAGATAATAGTTCAATTTTGCTGAATTGTTATCTGAAAAGATCGGACAAGTTTTGATTTAATTATTACAATAATGCCGTATAACGTAGTCAGCTTCCTATGAAAGTCAAAAATAATTGGCCAACAAAACAGTTAAGAAACAAAAAAATGATTTTTGAGTTTACTTTAGCGGCAGTTTATTTTGCTTCCCAACTAGGTACCATCGCTCATTCAACTTAGCAGTACAAGATAGTTTTGGTTTTAGAAAAACTTGCACCTAGTTTGATAATCACCGCTTGAGAAAAAGCCCCTGATACTCGAATAACCTGTTTCACAATATCTTATAAGTCTCAAACGACAAAAAAGATAATTTTCTACTGCTTTTTTGGCTACTGCTTAAATTTAACTAAGAATTGTCGTCAATTTGAAGAGCATGCCATAATTTAAAAAAATTTATCGTATGAGTTCTGCTAAAATTCTCATAAAAAGATGAGACATAGCCTTCCGAATGTTTAACTTTCAAGATCTAATAGGATTCTTATAAGATCTTACACGATAAAACTTTTTGTCAAGCAGAGTTCTCATCCTATAAGATCTTATCAAGCGGAGTTTTTCTCGTGTTAGATCTGACAAAACTGGTTTTTTATCGTATAAGATCTGAACAGATCTAATAAAAACATTATAGCGTGTACGACCTCATAAACTGTCGTAAAAAGTCTTTTTAAGGCAATGTATAATAAAAAATTGCATGCATCTTGAGAAAAAATGCCCAGAGTTGTGACCAGAGTTGTGAACGAGGAAAAAAACAGAACTGGATGACGCAACACTGAATCCAATGTTTCAGAAAGTTGCAAAACTCGAGCCCAGTGATGAGGAGAACAAAAACAACCAAATTGCGAAATTTATTAACTCTTGAGCCAACCTGTTGAGAAATTTTGCCTTATTTTTGCCTAAATTAAGGGAAGCTTTTATTTTTAGGACAGACATTGAAGAGATGTTGTTACAATTAGATGAAGGATCTGAAGACAATGATTTCTCCAAACTGCACAAACTTTGCAAAAACGACAGATAAAGTTGTTGACGCAAGCATGTTGATGAAAGCGTTTTGTACGGGGACAAGCGTTTTGTACTGATACAAAATAAAGAACACGTGTACCGAAATGGATCTCATCAAATAAAATGCGGAGGTGTGAAAATAATCTAGATGTTCTGCGAAATTTCATGATAAATATTGTAGAGAAACAAATAGTCATATAATTTGTAGGTGAGGGCAAAACAAAGCAGTGACTGGAGAAAAATGAGCAAAACTTCTGAATAATTTACTCTGATGCATATTTTTACGCAAAAGATATGCATGTGTTATAAAAAATACTGAGGGAACAATTTAGGTCCAAATTTTTATTGAAATAATGACAAGGCATACAAATCTGTAAAAGATCTGCATTATTGAGGTACAGCTAGAAAGTACGTTATTGTAAAAAAAATCAAGCCCGTCGTACGCAAAAAAAATCATGGAGTTTTATTCCGAGTTACCTCAAGAGACGGGCTTAAGTTATATAAATTTGGTCTGTTGAATGATAGCTTCCCTATCTTAGCGGCCATAAAGCGTATTACGCAAACAGGTACAATAATCATAACATATTTATGAGATTCAATTGTTTTGGGTCAATTGGCTGTCCTTCTTTTCCTTTAGACAAAAATCCAGTGGTTCGGGAATTTTCATTGTGTAAACTGTGATAAGGAGCTGATTAAAAAACTTCATCGTGTAAGATCTCATCTGATCTTAAACGATCAAAATTGTGTCCTACTTGATCTTTAGCCCTGTAAGATTTGATCAGATAAAAATTCAATTTGCTGAATTGTTTTCTTATGAGATCTAACAAGTTAAGTTTTAATTTTTACAATAATGCCCTATAACGTAGTTAAATTCCTGTGAAATTCAAAATAATCTGTCAACAAAACAATTAAGAAACACGAAAATGTTTTTTTGAGTCTACCGCAGCGGCATTTTGTTTTGATTCTCAACTAGGTACCATCGCTTGTTCAACTTAGCAGTACAAGATAGTTTTGGTTTTAGAAAAACTTGCACCTAGTTTGATAATCACCGCTTGACAAAAAGCCCTTGATACTCGAATAACCTGTTTCACAATATCTTATAAGTCTCAAACGACAAAAAAAGATAATTTTCTACTGCTTTTTTGGCTACTGCTTAAATTTAACTCAGAATTGTCGTCAATTTGAAGAGCATGCCATAATTTAAAAAAATTTATCGTATGAGTTCTGCTAAAATTCTCAATTCCTGATAATCGAATTAGCTATTTCGAATTGTCTTATAAGTCTCAAAAAACAATATAAGATACTTTTCTCTTTGTTGCTTTGACACATAAATGTTACATGCGATAGCTTTTTGACAACTGCTAGAAATTACTTCTGAATTATCTTCAACTTGAAGATTATGCCATAATTAAAGAATTTTTATCGTATGAGATCCGCCAAAAATCTATTCAAAAAGATGAGACATAGCCTTCCGAATGTTTAACTTTCAAGATATCATAAGATTCTTATAAGATCTTAAACGATAAAAATTTTTTTCAGGCAGAATTCTCATCCTGTAAGATCAGGCGGAGTTTTTGTCGCGTAAAATCTGACAAATTCAACTTTTATCGTGTTTTTTTCTGATCAGATCTAATAAAAAGATTTTAGCGTGTAAGACTTGATATACTATGTTACAAAATCTTAGTCAGGCACTGCATGGTCTAATAAATATTTATAGGACGAATTGGTGGAAAATTTGTAAAATCGTACACAATAAAATTTCTCTGGTGTCTTGGGGAAAATGGCGAATTTCACAACTAGGCAACCACAATCATAATAAACAATAGAGGCATCATTGGGTAAAGCAGCATTTTAAGACAAATATTTATCCGCTGTATTTTCTAGCCATTGTTGGGCATCACCCACTTGCCATTGTTTTTCAGAAAATACAAAATTATACATAGCAAGGTCTAAAAAGCCAATAAATTGATACCAAAATTGAATTTTGCTTTTGTTTTGGGCAAATGTACAAGCATGCTATACCAGTTTCCAACTGTTTTTCTCAGTCTTAGCTTGGCTTGAGAAATTTTCCGACACCCTATTATAGAAATTTCTTCAATTTCTACAGGTATTGAATGGGTATATTTTTTAAGGAATCGAAAGCAATTGTGAAACGTGGCTTGAATCACGGGCGTAGCTATGAAGTTAATATAATTCTTGAAAACGACAAATGTAAATCAGAGCCTGATTCAAGGTCTGATTCAGAGTCTGAGTCAGAGTCTGAATACAAACTATCAGTGCAAAACGTGACTTAAACAGTTTGTGAATCAGTACTGAATCAGTAACAAAATAGTAAGAGCCAGTCTAAGAAAAGCCGATAAATTATTACCAATAAACAAACAATTCGCAAAATCATCTAAATTTATTTTTTGAAATGGGACCAAAAAAATTTTAAACCCTCTATCAACCGTAGTTTAGAATAAAATCATTATTTTTTATTTATTATCTTTGAAGCGATAAAATTGTAACGGCTGCTCTCCCAATCGGTTGCGACAAGGAAAGTTTTATTTTTGGTCCACCTACATGGACAAAAAAATACAAACTTCTGTCCAGCTCAACAATTGAAGCACCAAAGGCATCAACGAATAAAACAGAACTTAACAGGCAATTCAACAACGCAAAGCCAATTGGGCAAAGTGCATTAGAAGTTGAATAGCAAGGCTTAATCGAAGCAAATAAACAAAATTACTGTAGAGAATCAAGTTTAAGTCCCAAACTACGATACAAAGTGACTGGATTACGGAATTGCAGCAACCTGGATAAGCAAATTGAGACTTGCTCGGAGCAGGTACGACAACAAACTCGAGAAGATTACGATGTTATAAAGATCAAGGACCGGCCCAGCAAACTCAAAAGTTTATCAACAGATACAAGAGATCGACAACTAACTTGAGCTCGACAAACAGAGTGGTTTGAATTCGCATCGCACCGAACAACAGAGATTCTTCAACAAGGTAAACGCCAATTGGTTACCATATAATCACGGACAGAAAAGTATGTCAAATTAACAAAGTCATTTAACTGTTTCCGCGTCTCAAGCAGAACCGCCAGTAATCGATTCATTGCCGACTGATCAAAATCGTTGTCTCTCAGAAGAAAAAGACAACACAAGCCACAAGACACTTAACACCGTTACCCGAAACGGACAATCAAACAATAAAGATTTAGAGAACCGTTTGGAAGCATCCTCAGCGAAAAGAAGGATTGAAGAAAAAATGATGGATTTCGAAAATGATTTCGAAACAAAATTGCAAATCAAAAAAACACAGTCTAAAAGAAAGAAACTTGATCTAGAAACGCAGATGAAAGAATTAGAGATGCAACATCAGCTTCGAGAAAAGGAGCCAGAGTTAGAGCACAAATCGCAAATCACAATTTTGGAGAAGGATGATGTGCGTTCTCAGTCAACGAAAGCTCGTGACAAGTCGCCTTTCAATTGGATCTCAAGAAAAAGAGATGTCTCGGAGTGGGCCAATACGATAAGCGAAACACAAACACCAACTCGACCAAAAACCCGCTTTGATGTCATCCTGAACGGAGTGAAGATAGGCATATTCACAATATCTTAACTCTCGGGATTGTTCAGAAAGTGTTGAAGACATAGAGATGTTTTGCACAAAGTTGCTATGCGCACTTACATTGGACATTCCAGCGGAAGCAGTTTACCAAAATTGAAATTGAATAGTTTAGACGGAAACCCACTGGAGAGGCCTGGTTGGTCCAGCAACAGTAGATAAACGCACGATACAAGATTAAGAGAAAATGAGCCACTTGAAAACGCTACTAACAGACAAAGCAAAATCCGCAATCTCGGGAATGGAATAGTCTGGACAGTTTTACAGCACTGCCTGGATACTAGATAGAAAACTCAGAAGACCGCATGCAATGATAGATGCGCAGCTCAAGAGCCTACGAAGAGCAAATCAAGTGAAGCCTCATGACTCAGTAAGCCTGATTCAGTTTTAAGTTATTGTCTCTAACTTTGTGAACGTGCTCAAAGAGTGCAAACAAATTGGTGATCTGCAATCAAGTTCAACGTTGTATATAGCAGTTGATAAGCTACCACAGTTACCCAAAGAGAACTGGTGGTTCTATCTTGATGACAAGGACGAGGACTGGCCTGATGTAATCATGTTTGAAAAATGGCTATTAAGAATGGCATTCGCGCATGGAGGATTCCAAGCGTTTAAAGGTGAGCGCAAAGATGAAGACAGGCGCAATACAAAAGAAGGGAAACCATTCTCGAAGACGACGTCAAATTTCAGTGCCAGTTCCAACGTGAAAAAAAACGGAGCCAACGCAAAGCGATCAATGTCCGCTTGCTTTGGAATTGTCCATTATTCAAGAACATGAATTTCAACGATCGATAAATAGCAATGAGGAAGCAACGCTTATGTTATGGGTGTCTAGAAAAAGGACGCGTCGAAGAAGATTGCAAAGTCGACGCGTGCGGTTTAACATGATGTACCAAAAAGCACAACCGATTGCTACACTCGGAAAACCAAATGGACGAGGGCAATCAATGTGTCAACGTAAGCGCTGCAACAATAAATCAAAGTAACGAAGTTACAAGCTTTCTTCAGATAGTTCCGGTCTCAATCCAGAGTGGCAGTAATCGACTAAACTCATATGCCTTCCTCGATAGTGGACCAACGGTATCATTCATCGATGAGATCATTCGAGAGAAATTGCGTGAGGCACAGATGTTACGCCTAATATAGCTGGAATTCATGGCACAAAGGATTTGAATACCGAAAATTTTTCTCTAACAAAAAAAAAGCTGCATTCAAGGGTGCACTCGCTTGAGGTGTTTGTACAACCGTGAATTTCACTGCAAAATACAAACTATGACTACAACAAACTGAAACGAAGTTGCAGCTATTTAAGTGTACTTCCAAACAGAAGATTCAATTTGACGGAAGTTGGCATGATTCCTTGTCAAGATGCCTATTAACTACAAAAGGCATCAGACTACAAGATAGGAACCGGAAGTGAACCTGTCGTTGTCGTGACGGAATTATGATGGTTAGTCAGTGGACCGATGAAGGGCAAGAGAAAACACAATGTTTGTCATTTTGCCTTTACAGAAGACTTAAAAATGGCAGAAAACATTCAATCCTGGTGGCACATAGGAGCCTATTCTTCCAAAATCAACGTTTCCAGTCAGTCAAAGAAAGAACAACAAGCTCAGAAGTTCTTAGAGGCCACGACAAAGTTTACAGGCGAGCTTTACGAAGTGGGCATGCTCTGAAGTGAAACAGAACGCAATCTTCCCAACAACTACGGCTCCGTCCTAGGTCAGCTCTACTCACTGGAACGAAGATTCCAACGAGACCCAAATTTGAAAGAAATGTATCAACAGTCTATTGATACAGATGTTGAAAAGGGAATTGTGAAGATCCTCGGCAAATCGGAAGTTGAAGGAACTTTCGGAAAGGAAAGGTATGTGCCACAACTTCCAGTATTGAACCCAAGCAAGCCTGGTAAAGTGCGCCGTGTTTGCAACGCTGCTGCAAAATACAAGGATATATGCCTAAACGACAAGTTGATAGCCGGAACCCATCTACTACACGGAATGATTGGAACAATATTCCGATTTTAAGAGGGACCGATAGCCCTAACTGCAGATTTTGAATCATTGTCTTTGCAAGTGCAGGTCACTGAACAAGATAAAAGCTGCCTGAGATTCCTATGGCGACCAACATTGATCGAACCTCTGAGTGTCAACGTCATGTCTTTGGTGCAAAGAGTTCACCAAAGCGTGCAAACTACGCTCTGAAGCGAGTCGCGATCGACAACGAGGACGAGTCTCCAATTGCAGCAAAAGCAATCCAAAACAACTTCTGCATGGACGAGCTCATCAAGTCAGTCGACACTCGTGAAGACGCAATCAATGTTTTCAAGAAATTGCAACCTCTTCTGTCGAAATGTGATTTCAAACTGAAAAAGTGGATAACCAACTGCAATAAAGTGACCAAAAAATCCCTGAGTAATTAAGATCAATCAGCTACACAAATAAAGTGGAAGTAAAACCTAGTAAGGTGCGTTCGTCCGTGCTTGGACTTCAGTGGACTGTTACTGGAGATAGTTTACAGGTTTGCAGAGGTACTAGCAAAAAAGTTGAAAACCAATCACCCAGAGGAAAATCTTTTCTCTAGTTTAATCAGTGTTTGATCCTCTTGGGCTGATTGCACCATTCAGCGTTCACATGTGATAACTTCTGAAGAGAATCTAAACCGCAAACAGGCAACATTGAGACAGCTTATTAGAACCTAACGAAGAAGAGGAAATTCTGAAATGGAAAGAACAGACTCCAGAAGTAGCAGAAACAAGCAATGACAGAAGATACTTCAGCACAGCCAAAGACAAATGGGAACTTCGTTTTTTCGCCGACGAATTTGAAGACACAATGTGTGCAGTGGCGTTCTTACGTTCAATGCCCAAGGAATACTCAGCAGACTAAGCATTTGTAGTCTGAAAGTGCAGAGTAACGCCGAAGAGACACCTTTCGAAACCACGTTTGGAAAAACAAGCCGCAGTCATTGCAGTGAGACTGAAAGAACAGATAGTTAAAGTACACGAATCAAAGATTCAAAGTAGTAACTTTTGGACAGACTCAACTACGCTTCTGCAATGTAAACACATCTCTCACCGCAAACAAAAAGTGTTTGTAGCCAACCGAGTTGCAGAGATTTTAGATACATTTAACATTTCACACTGGAGTCATGTGAGTGGTATCAACAATCCAGCCAACATCGGATCAAGAGCCATCAATGTTGATCAACTCAAGAGAAGTGAGTGGCCCACTGGACCACCCCGGTTGAAGCAACCAGAGAGCGAATGGCCTGAACAGGTGAATTTAACATTTGTTTCAGACAAACAAAAATACCAAATGGTCTTCTCAGCAAAGTTTGAGGAGAAGAAGCCGAAGGATCAATCGACTAGTAAATTCAATGGCATACATGCAGCGCGTAATTAAAAACAAAAACCGCAACAAAAACACTAAGTGTTGAAGAAGGAGAGGGTGGTACGAGCAAGCTTCTTCAGACTATTGCAGCAAGAACAATTTGCTGAAGAGATGAAATCTCTCAAGGCTGAAAAGAAAAATTCCAAAAAACAACAAAATCCTCCAGTTTTCACCATTCATTGACCGGCAAGGACTTATTCGCGTTCAAGGCAGAATAGGTAAAAGTCGATTGAACTTCGAAAACAAGCATCCAATAATGTTACATTGGAAGCACTGTGTAATTGAATTGTTCTTGCGGATTAAACATAAGAAAAATCATCACGAAGGTACTGAACATGTCAAACATATATCAGCAGAAATTATGGTGACTAGGCATACGAAATGCTTTGAGATCAGTCAAGAACAAATGCATTAGATGTCGAAAGGGAAGAGCCCGAACAAAGGCACCAGTAATGACAGATCTACCTGAAGAACGATTAGTCGCATCAACAGTGTTCTCGAATGTGGGCGTAGAATATTTCGGGTCATTAACAGTAAAAATAGGTCAAAGAAACGAAAATTGTTGGTACTGTCAATTCACATGCCTTACTGTACAAGCAGTGCATATAGAGGTTGTAACAAAACTAGACACCGAGAGTTGTCTGAAGGCAATCCTGCGATTCATGGCTCGAAGAGGCAAACCAGTAAAAATGGTTAGCGATAACGAGACAATCTTCGTTGGAGCCGAAAGAGAATTGGCAGAGTACATAGCAGCATGGAACAAGGATCGAATTGAAGAACATCTGATTCAACAAGGAATCAGATGGAAGTTCAACCCAACTGCCGCACCACACTTTGGAGGAGTGTGGGAAAGACTGGTCAGATGTTGCAAGAAGGCATTGTACGTCGTGCTGGGCAATCAATCAATTACTGCAGATGTTCTCTCAACCACAATGTGTTTTGTTGAGCAAACATTGAATGCAAGACCATTGACACCAGTCAGTTCTGACGTATTTGATCTGAAGGCTATTACCCCAAACCACTTTCTGCTTGGTAAAAAAACGTTTGCCTTCCATATTTACCAGGTGCAGAGGAATTTGTCGATCATCGAAAACTCTTTCGACAAACACAAGCATACGCAGACCTCATCTGGGACAGATTCCGTAAAAAGTACCTGCCAGCACTGAACAGTAGAAAAAAATGGCAGTCTACAACGGACAAACAGGGTGATCTTGTTTGGTTAGTCGAAGATAGCGACAAAGGGGCGTATTACAAACTTGGTCGGGCAAGGGAAACCATCAAAGGTTCTGACGGAGCAATTCGATCGGCAGCCGTTCAAACGAAACAGGAGTCTACAGGAGGCCTGTTGTAAAGACCGCTACAATGCCACCGATTGACGAAGATGTTTTCACGTAGGAAAACAGGTCCGGCGATGTTGAGGCTGAGCTTTCACAACATGCTTAGGAAATTGCATCAGCATGAAAACTGAGATAGGGAAAACACTTGTTAGTTGTTTTTTCTACATCTTTATAGTCCCAGTTTTAGTTATAGTTATATGTACAGTCACAGTAACGTGATGTGGAGGAAAAGTGGGAAATAACAAAAGCAACTCAACAACACACAGCAAAAGCAGCCGCAGAAAACGGCTTTCTTCATATAACTCAGCAAAATATTGCAACAAAAAACTGATTTGAGCAGTAAAAAACGTGTTACTATGTTACATATTTTGGAACCCCTCAGATTGAACTCGACGTTGTAAAACTTTTTTGTGAAACACAAGGAGAGCAACCGTTGCAAAAAAAAATTGATTATAGTTATAGCCTGCCAAGGCCGTTCCTCAGCTCCACATGTTACTTGATCTGGAACTATGACAACCGAGCATGAGATCAAGTTACGCAACCAGATACTCTCCTTTAAATCACTTACAATTTATTTTACTTTAATACAATATCTGTTTTCAACTTTTTTGGATCAGTTCACGCTTAAGCGCGACTTCAAATGGGCTGTTTTCTTCTTCGGCACCTATTCATGGAAGCCACTGGACTATGGGAGTTGATTTGATTTTATCACAGATTACAAATATGAGAGAGGATTGTTCACAGAGTTGACAATTAAAATGCCGAATTATGACCGAATTCTAAAAGAACCGAATAAAGAAAGTTGAGTTTATTTTCTCTTATCTGTTATTTAATAAACTAGTAATGTAGTTATCTGGGTATTTTAATCTGATATTTAGTTTTGTTAGTTTCATAAAAAGTATTATGTTCTGCTGAGGCAGGGCCATCGTCAGTTTTTACTTTGTAATAAATTATTCAATCACTTTGATTTATTTTGCTAGTAGATAATGAATTCTCAATTCTCAAAGTTTTCATTTTGGTTGGTTGGCAGCTTTTTCCACAAGAAATGTTAAATGACTCTTGATTAAACTCTAATTAACTTACTGTAATTTATCTTAATTCAATGCTTACTCGTACTTCAGTCAGTTACTCGTACAAGAGTAACATTCAGTTAGCATCAAAAATGATTCAGAAAAAATTCGGAATAACATAAATTTTCAGTAGATTCTGTTGATTCTGTTGATTTTTCAGTTGATTTTTCAGTAGATTTTCAGTTGATTCAGAAGGTTTTCAAAATAGTTTGTATATTGATTCTAAAACATCCCTGAATCACAGCAAAATTCAGAATCCATGTGCTCTGATTCTCTTCAAATCACAAAAAATTTAGAATGCATTTCTAATTTAGCTCTGAATCAGAATGCAAATCCGAAACATTTTTGTTTTTTTTTGTGTTGGAGACAAATGAGGACAAATCTAGTCAAAAAAGGAATCATAAATTTTTGGTCATATTCTGCTTTAGTGAAACTTCTTGATATTGGTTGTTTGCAAAGTTGTAAAACTCAGAAAATGGCACATTGGTTGGTATTTTTCTTCCTAAATTGGTTTAAACAAAAATAATGTTCTAATGCAAGTTCAATTTTATTATACAATATTTACAATATAAGCTATAGTGTTTTAGATTGCCCATTTTACGGGGAGTATCGCCATATTGGTATGGTACCATTTTTTGCTACGTTTTGACAGTTTTCCTTGCGAAACGTGAAACTCGTGGTAAAAATTAAGTCATCCGGTAAGCTACTGTTTTTGAAACCTCCCCACAAAGAGAAAACCGATTTTCAATCTGTTTCTTGATCTGTACATTTACTTGAAAATTAGTTGTCTTTAAACAGAGAATTTGATGATTCCTGAATAATCAGAGATAAGGTTTTTTTGGTATTATCAAATATTCTTCTTTTAAGCAAATTTTTGTTAATTTCCGACAATCTTTGAGCTATAATATGTTTTTTTTGCCTTTTTTGTCTTGTTTTTATTTTGGAAAAATGTTCAAAAATGGTTTCTTACCATGCTATACCAGATTTCCTATAGTTTATTTCATTAACTCCGCCACTGCCGGTCCACAGCCCGGAATGAAAAAGGAAATGGGTAAGAACCACATATAGCATAATAGAAAATCTCAAAAATTCAGCTTAAAATTGACGTGAGAAAATTTGCGACAGCCTCTTATACAAATTTCCTCAATTTCTACAGGTATTATATGATTTTTTTTAAGGATTAAGAAACTGATCAAGAGTCCGAATCAGAGAGTGTTAGAGCAATATGTGACATGAACAGACTCTGAATCAGTCCTGAATTTTTTGAAAACTCCCTGATTCAGTACTCAATTACTCTGAAACTTAGGTGCGAGTATTTTTGCAATAATTTATCGGCTGGTTTTTAACCGGCTCTTTTTAACGTCGGCTCTCTTACACGTCAAACTATCATAACCCAACAAATTATTACGACCAAAAATAGTTGAGTCGAATCAGTTAAAATCTGTAAGCCAATTCGCCTGTCTTTGGATTGGTGTGTCAGCTTATACCCCCTAGCCCGAGCTACTATAATTCCGTGACGGGATATCTGTAATAGGATTGTACAAAGTCTCGCAAAGTCCTTTGAAAGATTAATCTCCAAAATAAATTGGGGGCAATCTGTACTCTGGAACCGAATAGACCCGTTAGATAGAAAAATGAATCTCATGAAAGCGTAATGTTGGACCCACCCTCCCCCTCCCCCAACTCCTCCAGTCTTCACTGTATACATCTATTACTTTTCGCGACCATTATTATAATTTCTGGACAGAGTTGCCATTTAATTTGCACGTGGCGTTAATCTTATTGGTTTTAGTTTGCGCATTCCCAGTAGTAGTTTTTGTTTATTTTTAGTAAGACTTAATTACATATTAAAGTTACTATATTGATAGATCAAATCGGCAAAAGTTTTTAACTGCAGAATATTTACTTTTTCCAAACGGAGCAGCTGCTTGAAAGGACTAAAGGTCGTTTTTGAGAAACAAAGCTCACTTTTTAAACAATAAATTTCCTAAACGAGTTCAGTTGAGATGGCAGTTTACGGCATAAAGATAAACATCAAACAGTCGCCCATCAGCTCTCCACCTGTCAGACGGTTCGTTACAGGGTTCAATTCTAGAAGGCACCAAGCACTTCCCAAACCAAATGAAAGGCACCCACTGAGATTTAAGAGTTGGTGGGGTCTTATGCCCCCTTGCATTGTACCATTGGAATCTATGAGTCCGTGAATATAACTAATATGTGTATCTGCCAGGAACAAAAAAGTTGGATCTATCCCTCCCCCCGGCTTACTGGGCATATAATTTTTAGGACCCGTGCCATTTTCTGCATGTTATTTATTCGAACGATGGGCAGGAAAGTATATGGGCAGGAAAGGATATAATCTGTTTCGGTCCCCCAGTGTTTTTTACGCCCCCAGTTACAAATTATATGTTGTTATATATCACTTTACGCATCTTTCCCATTATAGCCCCCCTCCCCCCCAGCTTAGTTGTCAGATAACCTATACCCCCCAATCATGGTAAATATACCATAATGGGGGGGGGGCTATATTTTCATGGGGGGCTATAATGGGAAAGACCCCACTTTACTATTTAAAAAATAGCACGTGCGCCTGGGCGCGTAAAAAATATAAGCCCACTAAGCTTGGGGGGGGGGGGGGCAGAATAGATCCGGAATGTAGTATTGGCAAAATTTGTGCAGTTAATCTTAATCTACACGGCACTTTAGCTGCACACGGTACCATCAAGTTTACCTTTACATTGCTGAGTGTGACACCAATTAACTTGTAATTGAACAGATTAAAATTGATCATTTTCTAAATTCTGTAATTCTCATAATGAAGTGTGCGAGATCTTTTCCACGTGTGGTCCTCCAGTTCGCGTTCTGTGCCACTTAGTTACAGCGAACGTGAGCCCTGATAGGATATCATTAAGGAGAACTATGAAACGGTCTTTTGGGGTTCTCTGATAATATAAGCCCACAATGCTTGGAACACCAACAAAAATACATCTAATTTTATTCACCTCAAAATTTCTTCTTTAACAAGAGTTCATTTTTTGATAAAATTGTAAGAACCTAGTGATCGATGAATAAAAAAGCGGGTCTTTCCCATTATAGCCCCCGCATGAAATTATAGCCCCCATCATTGTATAATTATGGTTATAGGTTATTTGACCACTAAGCTGGGGGGGGGGGGGGGTATGATGGGAAAAACCCAAAAAAGCTTGCAAGAATTTTGCAAGTTTTTATAAACGTTATAAAATTTTTTCTCGTGGTTTCGGTTTTGTAACTTGTTTAATAAACAATATCATGCTTCAAAGGTGTTTTTAAAAAATTTAGTATCCTGATTTGATTTTTTGCCTGGATTGATATCTTGCAAGATTCTTGCTAGATTTTTGGGAAATTTGAATCCGCTCATCACTAGGGAAAATAGAGTCTCCTCGGGAGAAAAGACAGTGCATTACCCCGTTAGTTGAACTGGGGTTCTTTATAAAGCACGTAAGTTTGAAGCTCCTCTACAACGGCCTCGATCTCAGTAACCAAACAATTAACAAGCATCTTGCTGAAATTTTCTTTTGTTGTTGATTAGTTCATATGGTTTTTCTAAACAAAGTGAAAAGCAAATTCGGGTCTTTCCCATTAAAGCACCCCCGATAAAATTATAGCCCCCCCATTATGGTATAATAACATGATTGGGGGGGGGGGGGGAGTCTGACTACTAAGCTGGGGGGGGGGGGGGGGGGGGCTTTAACGGGAAAGATCCACAAAATCACAGCGTTTAAACAGTGATAAATCACGAATATACTGAATTTACATTCTCTCTTAAAGTTTATACTCTAAACCCTCTGGCCTTGCAGGTGAGAAAATTTGATCAGTTGTTGACAAAATCAGGAAAAGGAAATGTTTTAGTTAAGCTAAGTATTATAGCTTGGTGCAATGTTTACAGGAACTGTTAACCATCTCTCTTAACTGGTAAAGTGTTCATAGAAACCACGAGGAGTGGAGAAACAGATTATTTTTGTCGGAGAATTGGCGTTGAAAAATCATGATACAAAGAAAATATTGCAGCTCATTCTATTGTTCCCTGTTGTTGCTTTGAACTTGGAAAAAATTCAATAACAAAATTGATAGTTTTGTTTCAGTTTTTTTCCTCACAAGTGAAAAGAATGATTTGCTTCGGTACACAATGGAGCCGATTTGATCTGCGGAAAAATTACCTTTTGTTTGCAAATACGAGAGAGAACATTCCGAAGTGCAGAGGGATCTATTCTGCCCCCCCCCAGCTTAGTGGGCTTATATCTTTTATGCCCCCAGGCGCACGTGCTATTTTGTACATATCCAAGTGCTATATGACAACATATAATTTGGTAACTGGGGGGCATAAAAAACTGGTGGGGGTGGATGGCACAAAACAGTATAGATCCCTACAAAGGTATGAAGTGTGTCAGAGACTGTTCTTCTGCTCCCAAATCAAATTTAAGTGTTCTTTTGTTCTAATTGTCCGAAGTGACCACCAACATGATTACTGTCCATCAAAAACACATTGGTTGCGAACTTTTTTTTTTACCAAAGTTGCTGCAACTCTCTCAATTATCAAATTGAATTCAGTTTTTGAGCTTGATTAGGCCACAATGATGTCTATAAATTGACTTTCTAGTCTACATTTTAGAGCATGCTTCAGTCCAGCACTGACACTGGTTCATAGCATAACTCTGATGGCTTTTTTGTTGTGACAAGGTCATCAATATAATCGAAACTCTCGGGTTCTTAATATTTGAGTAAACAATAAATGATTTCTGCGCAACTTTTTCCTATTTATTTGAAAAATTAATTGAAGTTTGTGTGCTAGCTTCCCTAGAAAATGACAACTGCAGGTTATCAAATTATTGTAGTTGAAGTATGAAATGTCAAGCAATAACGTTAAAAATCTGTATAATTTCTCGGAAAATTTTTAGGTTTTCTAATTTGTCAGAAGAGAACTCTGATTTGGATACTGTTTGTTGGAATTTCGTTGGTTGCACCTCCTTTCCGTAAAAAGAGTTGAAAATGTTTTCTTTGCACTCCATTACAAGACTTAAACCTCATGGTTCTGACTATTTATACACAGCAATATCTCTGTTTTCGCGCACATTTATTAAACTCAAGAAAGTAAGCGAGTGCGAAAAAGTCTGACACGCTCAAACGCTGGTATATACGTTGATAGTTTTTGCACTCAAATTGCGCAAAAACTAGAGACAAATGTAATTGACTCTAATCCTTTGATCTCGTCGCCGACTCTAATGTAGTCCGTCGATATCAGGGGATTAGTGGCCAATTTACGCATTGCTACTATCACTGAAATTCGCATCATGGATTTAACGAATTCAGCTTTGATTTATTCATATTTTGGCTTCATTGTTTGCTTTGTCGCTGATTTCAGCAATTATGGTTTTCAAAAAGTAATATACTGCATCAAACGATCGTCACATTCTGTGAAACGATTGAGCCACAAAACGACGTCACAATAGACTAGAAAATCGTGCATCAGCATTATTAAAAGTTTTCCAACTACACTCTTGTATATTGGTGTCAAATTCGTCAGTATAGTCAAAACTTTTAAGCCCTTTCTTTAAAAAAAAGTTTTTATGTTTCTAGTCTTTTGAAAAACGGTTGATGGCTCTTAAGTTTGTTTCTCCAAACGAATAATTTGCAAAACAGAAATCTGTAAGTTCCTTTAGTAAATTTAGAAACCGATTGAGATTTCTGTCTTATCTTGTTCTGAAAGGATTTTATTTTTCAAGATGGCATTTTGAAATCAAGAGCAAATTGATTGATGTTGATGAATTTCAAATTATTTTGTGGTTATATGACCTGCGTTAATGTGCGTTAAAGCTCTATATTCATATCATAGACATAAATGTCAATTATCAATTGAACCTGTTGATTTTGAAAGACAAACGATCAAAGACATGCAAACTAAGGGCGCTTCGGAGTCTGATGAGCCGTACAAGGAGTGTGTGGGACACGTGTTCCACAGGATTCCTCTGGATTTGGAGAAATTGGCGGCTGCGGGAGACCGATTGCCAAAAGGGAGGGAATTGGAAGCTAAGGTAGTTTTTACCACTAACAAGGCGTCTCGGTAATGTGCGATCGCACATAAGGTTCCGACCCCGCTCATCCACAACTTTAGCATAATTGTCTACCAAATGAAGAACAGATGGAAAAACACAAAAAATTCAAGTAATTTTTAAAAAAACTGGTGTATGAACGAAAAGATAGCCTCCAAAGCAAATAGCTCAATGGAGTAAAAAATGATGCATTAGGTTGATGAGATATGCCGATATTACGAAAGCGAGCGAAGACGAACGGCAAAATCAAACAACAACAACAAACATTAATTACATCAAAAAATTTATGTCCGTTTTAAAAAACAAAACTTAATAACAAAGTCAAAATAACGTGAGATAAAACAGAAAATAAATAAAATTTCCTGTAATTCACCAGAAAAAAATGGTTTTTCACCAGTTCATAATAAAGCTTGGCATCAATTAGACAAAAAAGAACAGAAAATTTTAAGTTAGAAAAATTGCTGAATTTTTTAAAAAAAAAACAATTAACTTCAAAGGAATGAAAACCATTAGGAATCAACTAAAATATCCCATAGGTTTAAATTGCCAAGTATTCTTTAAAAGTGAATTCAGAGCTCTTGGTATTCATTTTTTTCGCAGTTACAAAAAGAACAACAAAGAGACAACAAACTAAAAATCAATTAAAACTTGTCAGAAAATGCTTTGGAAGCCGTAAAGCCATATTTTGGCCCCCAAAATATGTTCGATTGCACTTCCGTCGAACACCAAAAATGTATTATGTGGCCGCTCATTAATGAAAAAAGCAACAATTAGACAAAAAAAGAAAAACCGCAAAATTATGTAATACTTGTTTTTTTTCGAAAAAAAATTATTTCCAAAGACATAAAAACCATTAATTACAAAATGAAAAATTTGAATAGGTTCGTCCATTCTTCCAAAGCAAGCAATTAAGACCTGCAATTATCCAGAATATGTCTTACGTCTACAAAAAGAACGTCAAATATGACGAAAATCCAAAGTTCATTTAATATTTTTGTGAAAAACCCGTGTGGAAACTAGTAAAGTCATAACTAATTCCCTTAAAAGATTAGATTTGGTGACACCAATCCCTTTCGACACCTTCTCTTGAAGTGTTTTATTTTGACTTTTCATTTATGAAACTAGGTTACAATTAGACCAAAGAGAAAAAAAAGCAAGATTATTTAATAATTGTTTTCATCGAAAAAAATTTATTTCCAAAGATATGAAAGCCATTAATTACAAAATGAAAAGATTGAAAAGATTCTTTTATTCTTCCAAAGGAAACTTTCGAGACCTGCAATTATCCAGAACAAGTCTTACGTCTACAAAAATTACGTCAAATATAACAAAAGTCGAAAATTATTTTATTTTTTTTTGTGAAAATTCCTTGTCGAAGCCAGTAAAGTCATAACGAATTCCTTAAAAACATTAGATTTCGTGACACCAATCTTTTTTGAAACCTTCCTTCGACAAAAATAATGTCATCTTTAACCTTTAATTAGCGAGACCAGGTAACAAACAGACAATAAAAGGAACAAAATTGCGAAGTTGAAATGTTTTTTTTTTCATTTTGGAAAACAATTGTTTTCAAAGTCATGAAAGCCATTATCAATCTTCTAATATCAGAACATCGGCTCATCTACTCTTCCAGGAAAAAAACCAATCAAACCGGTCATTGCACAGGAAATTAAATACCACTTAAAAGACAAAGTAAAAACGACAGTTGAAGACAAAATTAAAAAATTCAATTAAATTCTTCGAGAAAGTACTGTCGAAGCGGTAAAGAACCACAATCTATATCTTTAAGGATTTAAGTATTATCAATTGTGCGTTATTTTAAACGCAAAAAGTGTGATATATGAACTGACATTGACGTGATAATTTGACAAAAAATACAAAACATGAAAAATCTATAGGGCAAATACCTAAAAATAAAAAAAAAAATGAGAAATCTAGTAGTATCAAAGCCAAAACACCATAACTTAAGGCGTAAACTCACAATAAAGACTAAATTTGAATTCAGCAGAAGGAAGGAGCACTCTTTGATTGCTGACACTAAGCTCAATTGACCAAATTGAGAGAAAAATGGAGGCAAAATTCAATAAGCCATTTTTTTTTTTAAAAATCAAATATTTTCAAAGTCAAAACGACCATAAGCTTTCAATCAATCAACTAGATAAATTGATTTCGAGCTAATTAGGAAGTCAATAGGACCTATCACTAGTGAGCTTTGATTTGAAATGTTCTGTTATTTAATTAATATAAATAAGATCGAATTTTTTTTAAATAAAAAACTGACTGACGACAATCCGAAATGTTTTTGGATTTTAACGATCCAAAATTGGTACAGAACTGGTCCTGCCAATGCTGATTGTCCATTAGGAATATTTAATTTGTGGAATGTCATTGATATAAATATTTTGTTAGTTAAAAAATCAAAAATAAATGCTGCGTTTTTGATAATCAACGAATAAAGTTAGCAAAAAACGGCAAAGTTTTATTTACAGAGCACTCTCAACGGAAGTTGAAATAGAATAAGCCCCCTTTTCAGTCTACAAAGTTTGTATTAGTGGTGTTTGGGTGTGCACTTCCTGCAAATTTAATCAGAGTGGACTAAAGAAACTTATTTCGTGCTGTTTTTGATGAAAAAGTCTGAATTTTGTGAAATATTTAGCCCGAATTTGTGACAAAAAAAAAATCAACGAAAATAGCCGAAATATATTTTGTCTTTATACATAAAATCAACAACAATTAAATTTTACCAAAATTGGCGAAATTTTAGTGAAAAATTCTGAAAAAAAGGTGAATGAAATCAACGGAATTCACTCTATTTTCTCGAAAGTTTAAACCTCGGTATCTCCCTGTCAAAAAAGAAAATAAAAAAAATCTTTTTAATTCCATATTCTACGCTGGACAAGCTTTCTAATGATACCAGTCTCAACTCTCTACGATGAATATATCGATCGGCCAAAATTGACTGAACAAAAAAAACCCATTTGAGTATATAGTTACTCCCCCCCTCAAGAGGGTCGGAACAACAATTCGGAAATTACAGGTCGAACATCTAACAAATTTGAATCTTGCAAAATTTACTCAATTACCCAAATTTCCAAATTTAATGTAAATCCCACGTCTTACCATGCCGATAGATTTTTATTACGCGCTCGGTCAAATCTAATAGCAACAAATATATCATTTTTTGCGGTATAATGCACGATATATAATTCCAATACGCGATGTTTTAAAATTAGAGCGAGCATACAAATTTTAGCTAGTTGAGATACATGTAGATGAAGAAAAATTCCTTTCGGGTTGAAACAAATAGACAACCAAGCCCCAAATATCAGTCAGAGACAGGTTGAGCCAGGTCATTGGCCGAAATTTTTCATATTCAAACAGTCTTGAAAATGGCGGGCACTTTCGTCCAGAAATCATCCAGTCCAATGCGACGCACCCAGGCACGTTGGTTTTGGCCTCGATATGTCAATTTTTGGTCTAGATTTTCTGGTTAGCAAACAAATGTTATGTCTTTTTCTTCCGACCCCTCTTGAGGGGTCTTAAATACTCAAATGGCTCTTTTTTGTTCAGACAATTTTTGCCGATCGATATATTAATCGTAGAGAGTTGAGACTGGTATCATTAGAAAGCTCGTCCAGCGTAGAATATGGAATTAAAAAGATTTTTAATAGCCGCAGAGCGATAGCTCAGGCTATTAATGGCATTCTCTTGGTTTTTTACAATCCAAGAATTGGATTGTATTGGTGCTCTGTCTTTTTACAATTCAAAGAATTTGAATTGTATTGGGGCGCTGTCTTTTTTTACGACTCGAAGAGGAGTATTGGAGAAGTCCTTTTTTTTTAATCAATTTTATTGGAGTGAATTTTGAAGCGGGAAATGAAACGCGTGAAAAAATTTGGAGTGATTTGGTTGCTGAACAAAAGTGAAGAACGGAGCGAAAAGAGAGTAGTTTTTTGTTTATACCGCTGTTTTTGAGAGAGCGAGAAATTGATGTGTGAAAAAATTTTCTCTGAGCGAGCGAAATTTTTTTGTTCACGTGCGGCTTTTAAAAGCACTTTTTTGCAATTTTTCTTGTTTATGAGGTTTGATCATGATATTGTATTGCATTTGGGCTTGTTCTGATAGGAATTGAAGGTTTCAAGTAGTTAATTTGAGTTTTATGCAAATTTGGAGGTTTTTGATCAGTTTTGCTGATTTTTCGACGAAATTTAATGTATTTTGGCCTTTTGTTTTGTTTTAGTGCTTCAAGTGCAATTTGCATAGAAGCTCGTTGCTCAAGGATCATCAGGGATACAAACTGATTACAATTTTGTTGTTGTAAAGAATTTTTTCTGAAGAAAAATGACAGAAAAATTAGGAATTTTTTAACCACTTTTTTTAAATTTTTGGCTTTTTAGTTTTTTTTTCAATGGTAGACAACTTCTTTAGCTTGTTATAACGTGCCCATTTTTTCGCGAGCATTTCATTGCTCTATTTGCTCAAATAACTTTATATGGCTTTATTTTTTCTTATAAAATTTAAAAAAAACACCTTAATTTTTCTCGTTTTTTATTTGTTCTATTTGGTTTTAAATGTCGTTTCTATTCTTCCTCGACCTTTGATAGCATTTGGTGAGTTTTCTAGTGGAAGTCAGTTGTTGAAGTTCTTTTGGATGTCTCTCATTTGGATTGATATTAGTTTAGAGTTGTTTTTGTTAAAGAAAATCGAGTAAGTCAGAGCAAATTTTGGCCACTTTTTGTCTTTTTTCTAAGTTTATTGCCTATTTCTTCCAATTTGATGTTTTTTGTTGGGGACTTTTTCTCAATTTGACTTCTTCGCAATAAGGAGCATTTTTGTAGGTGTCGATACTATGAATTTGCACTTGAAGGCTTAGCAGGGCAGTTTTCATTTAATCAAATTATACAAATCTCTAATTCGTTAAAGAGTTTTTCTTAGTCTTTTTTTAGTTTGTTGTTTGTTTCTCTGCAAGTACTAGGTGGGCGATTGATCTAGCCAAATATATATCTAATTGATTTCTATCAGTTATGGATGGGAAGCTGCATGTCTTTTTGTAGAGAATTTTGTTTGGATTTTTAGAGAATATTATTTTTTGATTTGGTCCTTTGTCAAGTTTCCAGTTCTCCATTCTTTTCTTTGTGAATTGGTTACACTGTCTGTCGATTGATAATATGCTGGTGATGCACCTGATTAGTTAGACTAGTCAGATTTCTACTTCGAGTCGTTTCCGGAATTCTTCCGGCTATGTTTTTTTTTTAAGATCTGTTCACACATTTTCATGAATTTTGAAGTCAAATTGGAGTAGTGATTTTGGTCACGCCGAAACAGGAAATTGAGCGAAAAAGCGAGTGGTTTTGCGGCGTGATTTTGTTCGCTGTAATTTTAAAGTAGAGTGAGAAAACGGTGTTTGAACAAAAATTCGGTTTCTCAGTAGTGGTTTTTTGTTCACATGCGGCAATTTCACTCTGATTTTTACTGTTTTTTTTCGATTTTGGATCGGATTTTTTTCTAAATGGTTTTCCCAATCCATTCACAGCTCACTCTAGGCCTAGTTTTTTGTTTGAATTAAAATTTCATTTCTCGCTAGTGGTTTTTTTGTTCACATGCGGCATTTTGATATTGATTTTCTGTTTTTTTTCTTATTTTTTTGATCTGATTTTTTTGAAACGGTTTTCTCAATTCACTCGTAGTCCATTCTAGGTCTAGTTTTTTGGTATAGTAAATGAAAATTCTTTGAATTGTACGTCAGGACTTGTCCTGCTATGTTTTTTATTTTTGTAAGATGTTTTCACACTTTTTTCATGAATTTGAGCTTTCAGAACGGGATAAACCGGTAAAGCTCAGCGGTCATCAAGTTTCATTAGAAAACCCTTAGCCGCGTTTAGTAGTCCTTGAAGTGCTTAGAGTTGCGGAGCAACTGGGAAGGCCGTATTTCAAGGTTAAAAGGTATTTTTAGGAGTTTTTGTGCCCATAAAGTTGCAATTTTTCGCGTCTTTTCGTCTTCTTTCAATTTGTTGTTGGACCAGTCTAAAATAGAGGTATTTCAGAGTCGATAGATGTCTTTTTCAAGAAATAATTACTCTTTATGTCCATTTTATGAGCTATAACTTTTGATACTCGAAACAGAAACACCCAAATTTATACTAATTTTTACAATTTTTTTCAAGTTTTTTGAAAATGTTTGTCATTTTTTGAGTTTTTCAGCCCTAGCTGTCAAGCAAAATCCCTCAGGGTTTAATAATAGGTTACTGCATAGTTTCTAGTGGTAATAGAATGGTTTTTAATAATTTAACATCACGAATTTTTGCAATTTTTTTTGACAAAACTTGAATTTTATTTAAAAAAATATTTTGGCATTATCTAATTTTCCCGAGCCACTGGAGCCGGGAAATCCCCTATAGCGTTTGATTATAGTTTACCAAAGAATTTTTATTGGTCATGCAATGGTTTTCATCTTTTTAAAGCATTGGTAATCTAAAAACATTGGATATTTTACACAATTTCTAATGGTTTTGATTACTTTGAAGTTAATTGTTTAAAAAATAAGTGAATTTCTTAACATCACTGTTTTTGTTCTTTTTCTCTAATTGTTACCAAACGTTTTTATGGACTGCTTCCATATCTTTTCTGGTGATTTATAAGTTATTTTGTTTAGCTTCAGTTTTATCTGACGATATGTTGACTTCCTTATTAAGTTTTGTTTTTGAAACGGACAAAATTTTTGATGTAATTAATGTTTGTTGTTGTTCGATTTTGCTGTTCGTCTTCACTCGCTTTCTTAATATTGGCATACCTCAATAATCTGGTGCATCATTTTTTTTACTCCACAGAGTTATTTGCTTTGGAGGCTATCTTTTCGTTCATACACTATTTTTTTTGAAAAATGCTTGGGCTTTTTTTGAGGTCTTTTTGGGGTTTTTGGGGTTTTTTGGGATTCCCAAAAATAATTTTTGGGTTTTTCTATCTGTTCCTCATCGGGTAGATAATTATGCCAAAATTGTGGAGGAGGGGTCGGAACCTTATATGCGATGGCACATTATCAAGCCTCCTTGTTTTAATTGGAAAATCAAATGAAAAAATTGATAAAATGACAACTCGTATTTTTCCCTATCATTTGCTGTGTTGGTGTTGTATCTTATTAAATCTAGCAAAAAGTGAGGCTCTTTGCAATTAAAAAATTTCGTTCAAGTTAAGCAGTCTATTTTTCATCTATTTTTTCTCAAGTTAATCAGTATATTGAGAATTGACCTTCCTTGTTTGTTAGCAGTTTTTTTGCTGCAGTTTTAGAAATTAGTTAATCAAGCTGGGAATAAGTAAGAAAATTCATAATTTGTTTCAAATCTGATTACAATTCAATTTCACAGGTTGGAAATCCTGTACCCCAATTACACTTAGGCGCAATAAGGACAAAAATTAGTTACAAAACTGTAAAATTTGGTACAGATTGCAAAATTTAATAAAACACAATTTGGAAATTAATACAGACATTGTGAATTTTTGTTTAGCAAACTGCGGAATTGAATAACACCCATTGTGCTTTTCTGATACTGGATTTCGTAAATGGATTCAGTTTGATACGTAACGCAATTCCACAAAATTTGGAAAATCTTTTGCGCATATCAGACTGCGATGGATGTAGCCTGCAATCCTCAATTTTGCGTAACCAAATTCTGATAGGAAAAAGTCTGCCAAACTCATTTAAGGTCTAATTCTGAGGGGTAATGTATCTGGCATTCAAGTAGGTTGATTCGAGTTTTCTGAAACTAAACAGTAGTTTCAAAAATGTTATCTTATTGGTTTTATTAAACGTTCTGGCGCTTTTTCATCTTTTCATTTCTGTGAAAAAATTGATTGCAAAAACTTGTTAGGCCAAATCGCAGGTTCTATTTTGAGACTGACTGAAAAATTATTGTTCCGACCCCATTTGTGGGGGGCGGAACTATATACTCAAATGAGGTTTTTTTCAGACAATTTTGGCCGATCGATATATTCATCGTAGAGATATGTGAGTGGTATCATTATATAGCTCGTCCAGCGTAGAATTTGGAATTAAAAAGATTTTTTGGAATTTCTTATTTTCCGAGGAGTTATCGAGGTTTACATTTTTATGTGAACACGTGATATTTGCATGATTTTTTTCACTTTTAGCGTAATTTTCGTTCAAATTAAGGCTTTTCTATAAAAATATTATTTTGAGATTACGTTTCAAGCAAAAAAATTGAAAAATTTTGTGCTATCAATAGATCCATAAAAATGCTAATTCTGGTCCCTTGAGGAAGTTTACTATAAAAAACTCGAATTCAATTTCAGAGCTGTTTTTTTCTGGAAAAATTTTCCTATTTATGATTGCTCTTTAAGTCACGTAGAGACTAGTCACTTTATATATCGAGGTTCCGTTAATGACAACTCTCCTTTACAGTCAAATAATACCCATTGAACAAAATATTCATTGCTCATGTTTTTTTTTGTCTAGGACTCTGAGCTTTCGAAATTTTTTTTGAAGTTTTGAATTACTTTTTGATATTTTACTAATTTTTGGGAGTCATATGGCATAAATTCGCTAACTAAGAGTGCAATCGGCTTCCTAATGTGCATCAAGTAAACCTATATAGTGCTTTGAGAGGACAGCTAATGGCTGTTAAGACTTCCGAAAGTTTTTTTGAACATTAAACGATATTAAATTATTTTTGCAAGAACAGTATTTCAGTCTCAGTAATGGCAGGGAGGCGATTCCAACATCCTTTATATTGCAATCATATTTAATGTGGCGAGCGGTTTTTTATGCTAACTATTTGTTTTATGACTCCGACAGCACATAATTTTCATAATTTCAAATTAATTTCAGAAGTTTTTTTGTAATTTTGGTTCCTTTTGAAATTTCATTTCATTATCCTAAATTGATAGTTCACATTGGCTTAAACAAGACGTTCAATGGATAATAGATTAATATTTCCGAGAAAAAATTGAGGGTTAAATGGCTTCGATACTTTCTTCTCGCATTTCTGCTTCTTTTTGGTTTTTGCCTAATTTTGTTGTTGCTTTCATAATCATAGGACTTATTGTGACGTCTTCTTGATGACATTTTGATGACAAACACCTTTTCCACCGTTGAGGCATAGTGCATAGTGTGGTTTTCTTTTGGAGTATTGTTGAAAGCTGATGAATTTAATGGCTGTTAAGACTTTAAAAATAATTTTTCAGAAAGTTTTTTGGACATTAACCAATCTTAAACATATTTTCGGGAACTTTAGGTGAGTCTCAGTAATTACAGGACCTCGATCTTTTTACTGCAACTAAAATGAATCTGTTTTGCAGTTTTGTCTTCCAACTATTGGTTTTACGATTTCGATGCCACGAGTTTTTATAATTCTTTTTTTTTTTTTCAGTTTTTGGACATTTTTTTCATAATTGTGGCTCCCTTTGAAATTTTATCTAAATACCCTAACATTGTTAATTGGTAGTTTCCAGTGGCTTAGAGAAGACGTTCAATGGATAATGGATAAAGTTTTTAGAGAAAAGTTTATGGTTTAAATGGCTTCGACACTTTCTTGCACTTCTCTTTTGACTTCCTGGTTTTTGCCTGCTTTTTGTTGTTGTGTTCATAATCATTAGACTTACTGTAATTTCTTGTTGAAGACTTAAGATAGACAAATTTCCTTAGCGTCCTATTGAGGCATAAGTTTGCGTATGTATTAAATTCCGTTGAGAGCCATTGAATTTAGTGGCTGTTCAGACTTAAAAAATTTTTTTTGAATTTTTTGGTTACTAACCACTATTAAACATTTTTCATGAATATTAAGTCAGTCTCCGTAACGGGAGGACTCACCTCCTTTTTACTGCAACCAGGTAAGCTGTTTTATCTGCTAAGTACTGCTTTTATTACTACGATGCCACGAGTTTTCACAATTTCAAAAAAAATTGTATTTTTTTTAAATTTTGTTTTTTTTTTTTGAAATCTTATCTCAAAAAAAAAATCTTATCTCATAAATGATTGATCCTATTGTCTG
This sequence comes from Convolutriloba macropyga, assembly GCF_964194025.1. NCBI lineage: Eukaryota > Metazoa > Xenacoelomorpha > Acoela > Convolutidae > Convolutriloba > Convolutriloba macropyga. The sequence continues at coordinate 60,491,824 of NC_134473.1, forward strand.
AGAGAGGACCTCCAATGAATCATAGATGAAGTTCTCAGTGAAATGCGTGTGGTTCAACTGGCTTCGACATTTTCTTCGCGCACTTTTCTCTGAATTTTTGGATTTTGCATATATTTGTTGTTGTTTTCATAATCGTAAGACTTATTGTGTTTTCCTGTTGATGACTTATGATTGACAAACATCCTTGTCTTATCATTGAGGCATAACTTAGCGTATTTTTTTTACTTCCGGTGAATGCTTTTGATTTTTATGACGTTGATATAACGGGTTTTCTGCAAAATTTTCTATATTTGTTCATACTTCTTGAATTTTTGTTAAAGTCATATTGTTAAAAAAGAAGAACGTCAATGCAATTGAAAAAATATATGAGGTTAGAAAATTCTTTACCAAATTTTTTTTTAATAGTTTCGACAGTTTTCTCGCTCATGTTTTATTTGAATTTGCTGTTTTTGCTTTTTTTCTTCATGTAGTCGTGATATGCTGACTGGTCTCATAGAATTTTAATTGAGGATTAAATGAATGATGTTACTCAATGCGGTCAGTTTGGTTTCGTCAACTTGTAGATTTTTTTCATCATTGAGAGGTTCCATCCAATTCCTTGTAATTCAAAAAAAAATTTTCAATTGATATCATGTCGTAGCTGATGTTTTGTTTGTTTGACAAAATGCGTGTTCATAAAATTTTCGTGAGTTTTCAATATTTGTATTTCTTTTTCTTTTCTTTTATAGCACATTCACTATTTTTTTTTTGTTTTTGCTTATTTTGTTGTTTGTTTTTTTTCCTTCGTAATCTTTCTAATGGTAGATTGAAAACTGAATTAATCAAACTCCCCTCGACCAAAACTGCCATTTCTCTCATGATCTCAATTTTTGCGAGTTTTTTTTCAAAATCGTGCGCTGAAATGCAAAATTAATTCCCTTGATAATCATTTGTAAGCTGTTACGATACCCTAAAAATGCACCGAGCCTGAATGAAAACTCCATCCATGATTGATTTGCAATTTGTTCTAATTGTGAGAAAATAATTGAAGTGTTGAGCGTCTGTGCCCTCGGGACGTCCAGAATTTTGATCTCTCTATTTAAATACCTAATTTTAGTGTCCTTTGGATCGAACATGCAAGAATGGAGCTTTGAAAGTAGAATAATTTCATGCTCAAGTTTGTGTTCATTGAAGACGTCAAGACATTAAGGGTTCATGAAATTTAAATTCACTATACTAACCGTTGAGAAATTGAGAAACCTGACGGTTAGAAAACGAACATCACAAATAGTAAAAAACTTTGTCTATATTTGAAAAGTTATCTGAAAAGTTATCAAAATCTGAAATCCACCAAATGAGGATTTAAGTCTCTTTTAAATAAACTGAGAGCACTTAAAGACTATTGTGCACAAAGAAAATGCCGTAACGGTATTTTAAATAGAATTTTATAGCAGGTTTCCTGCATTATCCAAGGAGATCCAGTTTTCCATTAAGGTTCGAAGTTAATTATATCACACAATCCGGAACGAGATGACCTCTGATCAGACTAGAATTAGGACCATTGTCTTGACTGGAGTTCTCATGGACGTCCAGGCCAGACGCTTTAAGTACCATCTAGAATCCCTCAAAGTACGTTACAGATGGGTCTTATAGGAAGGGCAAACGTAGTACAGGCAGTCTAAGACCTAAACTCTTGTCAAACTGGCAATGACCGCAGTTTGTTTGATAGACACCTTCCCAGGTTGAGGTCCTTATGAAAAAGTCTTTATAAAAATACCCATCCAGACCATTTTTGCCTATGAAAATACCCAGGCAGACCAAAAATGCTTATGATCCAGACACTGCCTCGTTCAAACTTTCGGATCGTTCATGTGCTCGTTCAAAAACGGGTATGAAAAGACCCGTACAGACCAAAATGCGATATGATAGACTTTGGTTCGTTCAATTTATGAATTCCACTCTAACCTTGAATACCTACCTCCGTTTCTCGTTCCTGTTAGTTGAACACGCCGCAACGCAGAGTATTGGACAAGGCACAAGAGTTGATTGGGAGACACTTCGGAGGTGGGTTTGTGAATGGACAGTATGTGGGAGGGAATCACGACAACAGTGGCATCAGTGCTTCACAAGGGGGACTGCAAACTCCAAGTACTAAAAAACTTTTTTTACTAGAATAATTGATGACACGAATGTTGAAGTATCAATTTTTGTGCAAGAGCTTCTCTCCGGGTCACACTTTTGCACAAAAATTTGTAAAAATGATATTTTTACACTCAGAATCGTTGAAATAACATAAACAACGAACATAAATAACGAACAGTCTATGGAACGAGCAACGCCTCTAAAACAAAGTCGAGGATTTATAACCGTTCCTATCAACTTTTTTTGGGGAAGGAACTATGCTCAGCTCGTTGTTTTGTGGATTCAATTTTGGTAGTATGAGTTAAAAGCCCATCCATCGTACAAGATAAAATTAAAAAGCATTTTTTGCATCTTCGTTTTACCGCTGAGTTATCGAAGTTTAAAGTTTTGTGAAAATTTGAATGATTTTTGTTGTTTTTGATCAACTTTCTCTAAAGTTTTCCTCAATTTCGCTGAAAAAAGTTCAAAATTTCAATAACAATAAAGTAAGGTTGGGTTTTATTTTGTAAAATAATAGGAGTAAGTATTGCTGAGTGCTGCTGAATTGCTTGCTTCAATTTTTCTTTTTGTTTTTACTTTTTTGTAAACCTATCTGTTCTGATATCATTTGAAACAATTACGTGCTTTTAATTGTCAAGTAGCATTAGCAAGGCTAGTTATGGTCTCATCATGGAGTTCTATAATCATTAACTACTCGAATTGTATCGAGGCGCCACCCTTTTTGAAAACCCTTTTTGAGCTGCTTTGTTCTTTTTTTTTTCGTTAAAAATAGAAAGTCAAACCAAAGCTACTTTTTTGACAAATCTCAATTAGGTGCAAACGATAGAACAAATACTAATGTCTCGGTTAATATTTTTTATTTCGTTTCTGTCTTTCAGTGTTTTCTAGCGTTATGACTTAGTCTCATGAATCTCAATAGTAACATTTCTAATTGGCTTTCTAGCGAGTTACAACTTATTCTGCCTAGTAATTCAAGCTAAAAATTTATAGTTGTTGATATTTTTTAAGTTCAATATTTTTTATCATTATCTTTTTCTCAGTTTGTTGCTTAATCTCAACAAAAAGAGTTTTCAATACGGCTTTTGAATTTTTTTCGCTGGATTACTACGTTTTGATGGTTTTAGCTCCCGTTTTCTCGCAAAAGTTTTTTTTTTTCGAAATTTTGGTTTCTGCCTTCATTTGTCGTACTTGATTTCTGATCATAACTATGAATTCGATTGTTTTCAAAAAAATTAGACGTTAATTTTTCTTTTGCTCCTTTTTCTTGCTTGTTACCTATTTTCAATAGGGAAAGCCAATTATTATTTTCTTATTGAAACATTCAAATATCTTAAAACTAAAGTGAAAAATTTATGATGTTTTGTATTTACGTTATGCGTTTTCAGATAACCTGAAAGATTTGTTCGGCAGAGACAAACACCTGTTCACGCCTCTGATTGCGGATATCCTGGAGTTGAGTGAGAGGAGTTTTGCTGACTTAGAGTCAGCAGATGCGAACTTCTATGAGGATGCAGCTGGGGGAGTATCTGTCCCTGGTGCTAATTATGCAGCACTTGCGGACGGTTCGTAATCCTATATGACTAAATCATTTCGTTAATGCCTTCTAATTGAAAAATTTTTGGGCAATTGGTTTTTCTTGAGGGAGATTTAAAACGCTACGCTGGAATTGATTTCAACAGTTGGTTTTATAAAAAAAGAATTGATTTATAAAAAAGTTGCAGTAATTGACACTCATTTGATCTTTTTCTGTGCCCGAAACTCTGGTTTCCTTTAAAGTTTTACTGAGCACCAACGGCTAAATTTGTTCTTCTCGAGGCCCATTCCCCGGTTGAGGTGCCAGACGGAAGTGATCTCTGACCAGACCCAAGTTCAACGCACACGGTGTGTTTCCCGACTAAAATTACAAGGTCTGGGTTTTGGTTCGAGCGCACAATAGTACGATCAGAGGTCACTTCGGTTTGGGGATGGTCTGATCAGAAGTCACTTCCGGATGGTTATGGTCTGATCAGAGGTCACTTCCGTATAGTTTGGTCTGATCAGAGGCGGATTCAAGCGCACATTAGGCTGATAAGAGAAGATTTTGAGCGCAATGGGGCCTGATCAGACACCATTTCGAGTGCATTTTTTTTCAAATTGCAGCTTGAAAGCTGCTTTCTATAATTCTCCTTAGATTAATAATTCTCCTATAATAATTCTCCTGAGATCAATTTATTACTGCGAACATCAATTTTTATGAAATGAGTATATTATATCAAAGTTAAAGAGATTCTTTTATATTGAAAACCATTCACTGATCAAACTATTTCGAGCGCATTCACTGATCAAACTATTTCGCGACTATTGAGTCTGATCAGAGGCAATTTCGAGCGCACAGTAGTCTGAGCAGCAGTGACTTTCAAGCCGACAGTAGTCTGATCAGAAGTAGGTTTGAGCGTACAATCGTGTAGACAATGGTCTGGGTTTGGTCTGAGCCATGGTCGCACAATCATCTGGACACTGGTCTGATTTCGGTCCGCTCAGAGGTAATTTCCGTCCGGTAAGGTCTGATCAGAGACAACTTCAAGCGCATTCTGAGCCCACGCGGTGTTTCGAGCGCACTTTAGTCTGATCAGTGAATACTTTGTCCTGGGACGGTCTGATCAGAGGTTACTTTCGTCTGGCACTGTCTGATCATGGGTCACTTCTGGATGGCACCTCAAACTAGGTTTTGTCCAGAAAAAAGCAAAGTGAAAATTTTTCTTGAAATAAATATTTACGAAATGTGAATGTTTTTGTGTGACAGTGTGATTGTTTCAAAATGTTCTTTGTGTTCTTTGGGTTGTTTTAACATTAACTCTCAATTTTGATACTGTTTGAGAGAATATGATTTAGACTTGCCAAGTCTTGACCGAGACGGGCACAAGACTGGTACATGTACAAATTGGTATGACCATAGCTCTAATCAGTACTGATACCTAGACTTGCTCAGTACTGATATTTATTTGCCAGTAGGTCTAGGGACATATGTGACGTTCCAATGTTACATTTATTCACGTTTTGTCTATAACTCGAATGGTGAATGAATGTGACGGATAAATTGTAGACAAGAGTTACCAAATGCCGTCACATATTATTGCAATTAGCATTAATTTGTAAATAGTGACAAAATTTTTTTACATTCAATCACAATAGCCAAAAATTAGAATTGTGATTAAATATGACAGGTGTTCTCTCGGTTCAGTATGTGTGTATACAAAAAGTGTAAAAATATATGCATTTTTTTGTTTGTCTGTTCCGAAGACAATTTATTATTATTATTATTATTATTATTATTATTATTATTAATATTATTATTTTTATTATCATTATTATTATTATTATTATTATTATTATTATTATTATTATTATTATTATTATTATTATTATTATTATTATTATTATTGTTATTATTATTATTATTATTATGATAGATATTTCAAATTTTGAGCGAATTTGATAAAGTTTTTCTACTGTCAATCTTGTCCACAGATTCTTATAAACCTAATCTTAAATCAAGGTTGTAGATAATGCTTACATTTTAGAGTAAGCTTGCTCGATCAAATTGTGCATTTTGCAACGTAATGTCGTAAATTAAGATCATCAAGAAATAATTATCGTTCTCCATATTATGACTTCAATTTAAAAGACAATTAAATAGTATTCATCCTAGGTATAAAGGTCTATGACACCTTGCATACCCATACTAAACAGATAAGACCTTAATTAAAGCTCATCTACAAAAATGTTCATCATTTCAGAACCCGTGAACAAGTATCTACCCAACCCTGAGAGGTCAGTGTCCGGAATGACATCTAACTACTCTGCCCTCTCTGCCCCAGGGCAGCCACAGGATGCACACTCTGCATCCGGAACAGAAATGCACCAGGCCCTTGGAGAGGGTAAAGGCTGCTCTCTCCAAATACACCTCACACATTTCACCAAACGACAGTCTCAAGTGACAAATTTCTGCATTGATGTGTTCACATGTACTGCACTGCACTATAAAACCCCACAATTGATCTGCATCAAATTCAAATTCATACATGCTCATCAAATTCCAATCCCAATTCACAATAACATCGACTGTGATAGATAGCTAAGAAAAAAAAAACAATTCCAGTGCATTTTTTCTACACTGTTTGCAGTTAACTAGTTCAGTATTAATTTGATGGATTGAGTTATGGCCAATATCGACTGCCCTATTCGAGAAATAGTCGGTACGAAATTATAGAAATTCGCGTGTGTGATCAGTTTTACAAACATAGTTTTCCTGCAAAAATGCTGATTGCCATTATTGTTTTCCTTCTACATCTTCGATACGTTCGATCAATCATCAAATAAAATAGGTTACTTGGATATAACTAAATCAGAAAATACGATTATCAAAAAAATAATCTATATAATAAAACACCTCAAAAGGAATAACCTTAACAATGTCTTTGTGTCTTCGTTTTCAAAGGATCTTCTCAAAATTTCCTTGTCGTAATGCAATGAACTTATTATTTATCTAGCTTCATCAACTCTGTTACATTTTTCAATTAGAAAACTCATCCATTGTTGTCCAAGATGTGGAAAAAGTGTTACATTTCTTATCCAAATACACCAATTTCTATAATTATTTTTTATATAAATGTTCCCACCCCTCTCGAGGGAGGAGGAACTATATACTCAAATGGGTTTTTTTTCGTTCATACAATTTTGACCGATCGATATATTAATCGTAGAGAGTTGTGAGTCGTATCATTAAAAAGCCCGTCTAGCGTAGAATATGGAATTAAAAAGATTTTATTGAATTTTTTTCTAACGCGAGTTTTCGTGGTTTAAATTTTTGTGAATGTTAGACCGATTTGAGAATATTAGACCGATTTTTGCTCACCTTTTCCGGAGTTTTTGCCCAAAATTTCGTCAATTTTGAGAAAATATGTAAAAATTGTTAACAATAATGCTGTTGATTTTATTTTGGGAGTCAAAAAAATTTGTTGACTGGTTTGATTTATTTTTTTGCTAAACATTTCAAATTCTCCATTTTTCAACAAAAAATGCCGAAGTAAGCTACTTTAATTCACTTTGATGAAATTTGATGGAAATACACACCAACAAACATCTAACACAATCCTTGTTAATCCGAAAAAGAGCCAGTTCTACTTCCATTTCCATTGAGAGTAGTCTGGAATTAAAATTTTGCCGTTTTTTGCTAACTTTTCTCTATGACTATTAAAAACGTAGCAACTATTTTTTGATATTTTAAGTAATAAATTATCACGATCTATTTCATTCGAAACAATTGAGTGTTCCTAATGGACAAACAGCAATAGGTTTGGCTAGTTTTGGTCAAATGTTGGACTGTTAAAATCAAAAAACAATTTGGAGTGCAATCAGTCGATCCTCAAATTGGACTGTAATCTTGGAGTTTAATCAGTCGGTAAAATCATTTTTTCTTATGTTAATTAAAGAACAAAACAATTCAAAGCAAAGCTCACTGTTGATAGGTTCAATTGGCTTCCCAAACAGTTCCACTTTATTCTATCTTGTTTCTTTACTGGAAAAGTCATGGTTGTTTTGACTTTCAAAAATGATTGTTTTTTCAATAAAAAATGGCTAATTGAAATTTGCTGTCTTTGATACAATTAGTTGTCACAAATTTTTTCGATTTTTAGGCATTGGCCTATTTTTCACGTTTTTTTCTTGTTTTATCACATTATCACATTAATGACAGTTCAAACATTACTTTTTTGGCATTCAAAAAATGGCACAAATGAACATAGAAAAGTCTTTAAAGGCACAGATTATGGTTTTAACGGCTTCGACACACCTTTCTCGGAAAATTTGTTTGAATGTTTTACATTCGTCCTTAACTGTCAATTTTAGTTTCTCATTTTAGTTGTATGACATTTCCTGCAAAACTTCATGTTTCATTGGATGTCCATGGAGGAAATAATGGGCCAATATTCTGATTTGAGAGTATAGCTGATAGCTTCATGACTTTCAAAACATTTGTTTTCAAAAAAAAATTATTTATCTTCGCATTTAAATTTTTTTTGTATATTTCACCTATTCTCGTTAATTACAGTTCCCATATGACACTAGTGTTTTTAGGGGAAGGTGAAAATGTACAAAATCTAATGTTTTGAAAGAATTCTTAATGTATTTACTGACTACGTGCCGGATTTTTCGCAAAAAATAGTAAAGTAATTTTTGATTTGCCTATATTTGATGTTCTTTTTGAAGACAAAGCGCAATTTCGTAATACTAAGAGATCTCAAACTCTTCTTTTGGACGCATAGACGAACCTGTTTAAACAATCCGTTTTTTAGCTACTGGCTTTCAAGACTTTCAAAATATTTCTTTTCGAAAAGTCCAAAATTTTTTTCTATTTTTGCCCGTTTTTTTCTCTGTTTTGGTCTACTGGTTACCTATAATCAATAATGAGAGGTTGCATACTGCCTTCTTAGGGTTAGAGAAAGGCTCAATTGAACATATTGTGAGGGGCAAAATATGGGTTCACCACTTCGGAATCGTTTTCTCGAATTTCTTTAATTGAATTTTTGTTTGTTGTCTCTATTTTTTGATCGTTTTGAAACCGCGTACAAAATTGAATAGTGACAGTCTAAATGCCCTCCTATAAAATTGTATCTGATCATAAACATGTTGCATGTTTTCATGTTTTTTTGCGGTCTAATGGCTTTCATGACACTGAAATATTTGTTTTCGAAAATTACAAAAGTATAACTGAATTTTGCCACTTTTTTCTCTTTTTTGTCTACTTGTTACCTATTCTCACTAATGAGGGGTCACATACCACATCTACAGCATTTATGTTCGAGGGCTCATTTTAACATATTTTGAGGGGCAAAATTTGGCTTTACCTCTTCGGAAGCGTTTTCTCGCAAGTTTTAATTGAATTTTTGTTTGTTGTCTCGATTTGTTGTTCTTTTTGTAACCTAATAAAAATTGAATAATTACAAGTCTTAAGGCCCTTTTATAAAGGTATCTATGATCATAAACACATTGGATGTTTTCGGTTGCTATCTATCTAATGGTTTTCATTACTCTGTTTTCATTACTGTTCTTTTTTGTCTAACTGTTACCAAGCCTTATTATGGAGTTGTCCTATATCTTTTCTATTGAAGGACAGGTTATTATGTTCGTTTTTTCAATTTTATCTGACGCTATTTTGACCTTGTTTTTAATTTTTTTTAAAAAAGCGGACATACATTTTGGATGTAATTATTGTTTGTTGTTTTTGTTTGATTTTGTTGTTCGTCTTGACTTGCCTTCCTAATAATGGCTTATCTGATTAATGTAATGCAACCTTCAGCACCTTCTGCAAGCTACAGAGTTGTTCTTAAACCAAATCTGCCGAATGCTTCTTTCGTGCAAATACACAGAAACAATCGACCGTTCCAAAATTTTCTTACGTCTGAACGTACAAACACTTTTCATGGCAATAGAGATAATGATAAAATTCCAAATCAGATATCCGAAACTTTAAAAAACAACAAAAGATATGTTATTCGATAGTTTTTGGAGAATTTGTTTCTTTCCTCTCATCAATAATCGCGCAATGCGTTAAAGACTGTTAATGAAAATATACACAAAATATCTTTTAATAATAAAACATGAAATTTTCTGGACCTTTTAATCAGGTTAATTTCATTGAACTTTTTAAAAGCTTCTTGTAGTTTCTTTGAACCTCTTACAAGATTGGCAAGAATATTTTTTTGGTTTGTTCCCAATGTCTTTATTAGTTCCAGTTGGGGCTAGTTTAGCGTAAAAACGCGTTTTAGAGCGTAAGAACTATGACTTTTTTTTACACCAGGATTATTCCTTGCTAAAATTTTACAATATTTTACAGGGTTGATCTTGCAAAAGCATTGTAAAATTTGAATCTACCCATCGTGCAGAAACTAAAATTATTTTAGCTTGGTTTGTTTTTTCTTGGCTGCAAGATATAATTGTTCCGACCCTCTTGAGGGGGAAGGAACTATATACTCAAATGGGTTTTTTTTGTTCCGTGAATTTTCGCCGCTCGATATATTCATCGTAGAGAGTTGAGACTGGACTGGTATCATTAGAAAGCTCGTCCAGCGTAGAATATGGAATTAAAAAGATTTTTTTAATTTTCGTTTTCTACAGGGAGCTATCGAGGTTTAAACCTCTGAGAAAAGAAGAGTGAATTCACGTTGTTTTTATTCACATTTTCCGGAATTTTTGCCTAAATTTTCGTCAAGTTTGCTAAAATTTGTTATAATTTTTAAGAATATGGTCGTTGATTTTATTTTTGAAGACGAACAAGCGTTGTTGATTGTTTTGATTTAATTTTTTTGGTCAAAAAATCTGGATAAACATTTCAAAATTTAGCCTTTTTCATCAAAAACAGCACGAAATAAGCTACTTTAGTCCACTTTGATTAAATTTGCCGACAGTATACCCCCAAACAACACTCATACAATCTTTGTAGACTCAGAGTGGGGCTATTTCGACTTCAGAGTCAGCTGAGAGTGCACTGTAGTTTAAACTTTGCCGTTTTTTGCTAACTTTAATCGTTGATTATCAAAAATGCAGAATTTATTTTGAGTTTTCATTTAACAAATTATCTATATCTGCAACATTCGAAAAATCAATTGTTCTTAACGGACAATAAGTATTAGCAGGGCTAGTTTTGAACCATTCTTGGACTGTCACAATCCAAAAAAATCGGGTTGTAACCAGTCGGTCTTTTTTTAAAAAAAAAAGACTTTTTTTTTTAATAATAAAGAACAGAACATATCAAATCAAAGCTCAGGAGTGATAGGTCAAACCAATTCGCTTGCTATGCAGCTCCAAGTTAATGCATTTAGTTTCTTAATTGAAAGTTTATGATCGTTTCTTTTTTTTTAAAATAATTGACTTTTCAATAAATAATGGCTCAATTAACTTTTCCTCTATTTTTTTCTTAATTTGTTCAACTTCCAGCTTAGTGTCAGCAAAAAAAGACTGCTTTTTCTTTTTACTGATTTAACAGTTATTCTCGGTTGCAGTTTTAAGCCTGCAGTTATTGTTTTCTGGCTTTGATACTACAAGATTTCAGATTTTTGTTTGTTTTGATATTTGCCAGTTTTTCACGTTTTCTAATTTTGTCACATTATCACATTATTGACAGTTCTCATGTCACCTTATTAGCATTCAAAATAAGATACAATTGAACATTTTAAAATCCTGAAAGATATATATCATCGCTTTAACGGCCTCGACGCCTCTTTCTTGAAGAAATCAACTGAATTTTGTAATTTTGTCTCTAACTGTCATTTATACTTTGTCGTTTCGGTCGTATGAAATTTCCTGTATAGTGATAGATTTCATTGGCTTTTCATGGAAGAATAGAAGAACCGATATTCTGATATTAGTAGATAGCTGATGGCTTTCATGACTTTGAAAACAATCGTTTTCCAAAATTAAAAAAAAACTTTTTAACTTCGCAATTTTGTTCTTTTTATGTTTCTTTTTGTTACCTAATCTCGTTAGTTAATTACTGGTCAAATATGACATTATAAGTGTCAAGGGAATAAAAGGGATTGGTGTCCCAAAATCTTTTTTTTAAAGAATTTTTTATGACCTTACTGGCTTCGACACCGGTTTTTCACAAAAAAAAGTAAATTAATTTGATTTTTGCCATATTTGCCGTTCTTTTTGTAGATGCAAGAAATATTCTGGATAATTACAGGTCTCGAGGGCTTCCTTTTTAAGATTAAACGACCCTATTTAAATAGCTCTTTTTGTAACTAATGCCTTTCATGACATTGAATGTAATTTTGTGTCGAAAAAAAATTAAAAGTATTACATACTTTAGCACTTCGCTTTTTTGTCTACTTGTTACCTAGTCTTACTATTGAATGGCCACGTACTACATTATAACTGTTTGAAGAAGGCGCAATCAAATATAGTTTGAGTGCCAAAATTTGGCTTGACGGTTTTGACAGCGTTTTCTGGCAAGTTTCAAATGAAATTTTGTTTGTTCTTTGTTGTTCTTTTTAGCCACTTTAAAAAATGAATAAGGACAGGTACTAATGCCCTTCTATAGAAGCAGTGGTAATCGTAAATTTGTGGCAATATTAATTGATTCCTATTGGTATTTATTACTTTAAAGTTAACTGTTTCAAAAAAATAAATTAATTTTTTTTACTTTACTGTTTTTGTTCTTTTTTGTATAATTGTTACCAAACCTTTTTATGGACTGGTCGCATATGTTTTCTGGTGATTTATAAGTTATTTTTGTTTAGTTTTAGGTTCATCTGACGGTATGTTGACTTTGTTATTAAATTTAGTTTTTAAGAGGGACATAAATTTTTTGATGTAATTAATGTTTGTTGTTGTTGTTGTTTGATTTTGCTGTTCGTCTTGACTCGCTTTCTTAATATTGACATATTACAGCAATCTAATGCATCAATTTTTACTCCACTGAGTTATTTGCTTTGGAGGCTATCTTATCGTTCATACAGAATTTTTTGAAAAACACTTGGGCTTTTTTGGGATTCGCAAAAAATAGTTTTTGGGTTTTTCTATCTGTTCCTGATTTGGTAGACAATTATGCCAAAATTGTGGATGGGCGGGGTCGGAACCTTATGTGCCATCGCACATTACCGAGCCGCCTTGTTTAATAAAAGTTTTGAATCCTGAAAAAAAAAATTAGCGGGGCGATAAAACTCCGCACGGAAAATTCCGCATTCTGAGCATAATTTCAAAAGAACTGTAAAAAAAGTAAGGTGGAATTAAATTGGAAAAAAAAATTACTCGCTAAAAAATGGCATTCTTTTTTTGAAAAACTACGCTCTTCAAGTTACAATCTTTCTCACCTTATCAATCGGAAAGTTAATTTTTTCACTCGTTCTACTCCTTTATCCTGTAGGAAAATTTCAATAAAGATGGAGCAATTTTTCTTACACTTTTCCCTCCTTTTACCGTAAAAATCTCCGGAATAAAAGGAGGAAAAAGTTACATTTCTACACACTAAAATGGATAAAGAACTAAGAAATATTCAACTGTCGGAAAATCAATTCAGTCCAGGTTCAAACAAGAGTTTTTAAGACTTTACAGTATATTATGCGTTGTTCTCCCCACCTCTTTTTCATTTTGGTGTGGGGACCCTCTGTTGCTGAGTCGCAGAAACAAATTATAGGAGTAATGATATAGTACGGGAGAAAACATGACAAAATGAGTGTTTCTGTCGGAAATTTCTCTTACGTCGAAAAATTATGCGTACTCTGTTTTGCGCAAACAATTACAGAAGGTTGTAAGAATATAGACCCGTGCACACTCCTATAAATAAGAGTGCTATGGGCATTACAATGTAATCCCTGCTAATTAGAGGAGAATTAAGGACGAAAATTATGCCCGGGTGTTGACGAATCGACTTGGGGGCTGCTCTTTGAACAAAGAAACTTGCAGTGTTTCGAGAAAAAAACTTCTTTCTTTCTTTAGATCTGCTGAGCCAGTTTGGAGATGGGCCATCGAGGTCTGGCAGGGGTGGTGGGGGATCCAGTAGGCTGTCTGCGGATGCGATGTCATCAGCAGTGAGCAGACTCTCAGATGCAAGTCACCTCCACTCTCCAGATCCAAACTGTGACAAACACAAGTACCACAAAGGTTAAACAGTTCCAGGGACAACCCCGAATGGTTATCTTGAAAGATCTTACAAGATTCAGACAGAATCTTAGAAGATAAACATTCGTCTTACAAGATCATACAAGATAAACATTTTTTGCAAGATTCTTGTAAGATCTTACAAGGTAACCATCCAATCTCGCCCCGGGTTGCTCAACTGTAATCTCTGCATTCTAAGTTATCATCGGTATTTTTGGACAATTTCCTGTGTTGAAAAGGACACACGACTGAACAATATTGCTCTAGGCACCTACCTAAACTTGCCAGAGCAAATTTTTCCCTTGATTACATGAAATTGCATAAATTGCTTCCAAAGTATGCAAGTATACAACTGTCGATTTTGAAAACCTCTGATTAAAAAATCCTGCAAGACTATACATAAATTTCTCCCCTCCAAAGTCTCGCAAATATTTGATAAATTAGTTTGAGCGCGAACAGCTTCTGTCAAGAAGTCTCAATTGTTTTCACTTATTATTGGATTTTATGACTACTTTTGTACCAATATTTAAAGCAAATAATTTTGAACAATCAGAACCACTGATGCTTAAAATAATTTTTCGTTGAATGAATTCAATGAAATGAAGTGAAGTGAAAAAACATTTACAAGAGAAAAATATAGTTTCAAATGGCAGACTTATTCAAAGACTTATAATCGCAACGTGTAACTGTGTAATTTCCAGCAGAAGACCGGAATATGAATGAACAAAATACAGGTATATGAATTTTTGTTTCACATCAGCTCTTAAAACCTGTTTAAATATTTCGACAAGTTTCTCGCAAAAGTAAACATGATGTAGGTCAATAACAGCCAATGAAAGCAGACCCTGACCTACGTGACTTGGGATAATCTTGAAAGATTTTGCGATTGATGTTTAAAAATAATGCTGCGTTTTATTTCTTTTTAAACATCAGCTTTTTTTACAACAACATTCTTAAACATTTTTAAACACAACTTTATTTTTAAACATCAATCCAGGATAACAATTTCATGAACAGAAGTCACGTGCCTCAACAGTTGTAAACAACGTCCTCAGTTTCTAAAACGAAAGTCTGGGCATAAGCTCTTTTGAACGCACGAAGAACGCACAAATATTTCTGAACGCACGAAAGTCTGGCCATGGTTACGTTCCGCCTGGGGCGGTCTGGACATAAGGACTTTCGGTCTGGGACCTCAACTTGGTAAACATACAACTTCAAAGCTGTTGTATTTTAGCATTTAGTGCTGTGAGTTTCGACGGGTAGTGCAGTGAATCCTTTTTTGTTAAATTTCTTATTTAGATCAAATCGCCACATTAAATTAGCCGAATTAGGGCTTATGTTTAAATGTATAATAATTTTTCAGGCGAAAGAGCGACCGAGAACAAACTTTGTTTAGAAGACCTAAACAGGGATATAAACAATACTTATGCAACTGTGAGCTACTCTTGAAATTATTTGCAAACGTTTTTTGCATTTGCTTTTTGTCGCTAAACTTTTTTCTGCTATTTTAAATCATCAGGTTTCAAAGTTTACTCTTCAGAATTATACTTACGTCTCTCTCCGCTATAATTGTTAATCCGTTCAATCTCGTGAACGTGTAAGTCAAGTTCATGAATGTATAGTTATCAACGGTAATTAACATATGCCTGAGAATTGATTGTGCTCTTTACGTCAAACCTACTAACGATTTTCAAAACTTTCAGTTTTTTTTCTAAACTTGCTATTATTGAAAGAAGTGGCATGCACGCAAGGCTGCAATTGATTGACTTTTATACGGATTTATTGAGACAAATGTGGTTTTTGTGTATCTATAAACAAAGTTTGGGTGATAAAAAAAAATATTTTCTAATTAAATTGGATAAAAAATGGAGTCTTTAAGGTGTTTTCAAGTTTTCTGCGACTACCAATCAGCAAAAAATTATCACTAATGTCTGCATATTTAAACTATATTAGTTTGAATCAAGCTCAGAGGCTCTCGTTTCATCACTTTTAGTACCATTGTAAACTTTAGACATCAACATATGAGGGGCAGAGAGCCGCACTGGTCGCGATTGGAAGATTATCTTGTGAGATCTTACAAGATTCTTGCAAAAAAATGTTTTCTTGTATGATCATGAACGACAAATGTTTGTGCTCTTTACGTCAAACCTACTAACGATTTTCAAAATTTTCAGTTTTTTTCTAAACTTGCTATTATTGAAAGAAGTGACATGCACGCAAGGCTGCAATTGATTGACTTTCATACAGATTTATTTTTGTGTATCTATAAACAAAGTTTGGGTGATAATAAAAAATATATTCTAATTAATTAAGGCTGCAATTGATTGACTTTCATACGGATTTATTGAGACAAATGTGGTTTTTGTGTATCTATAAACAAAGTTTGGGTGATAATAAAAAATATATTCTAATTAATTTGGATAAAAAATGGAATCTTTAAGGTGTTTTCAAGTTTTCTGCGACTACCAATCAGCAAAAAATTATCACTAATGTCTGCATATTTAAACTATATTAGTTTGAATCAAGCTCAGAGGCTCTCGTTTCATCACTTTTAGTACCATTGTAAACTTTAGACATCAACATATGAGGGACAGAGAGCCGCACTGATCGCGATTGGAAGATTATCTTGTGAGATCTTACAAGATTCTTGCAAAAAAAATATTTTCTTGTATAATCTTGAACGACAAATGTTTGTGCATTTTACGTCAAACCTATTAACGATTTTCAAAATTTTCAGTTTTTTTCTATACTTGCTATTATTGAAAGAAATGACATGCACGCAAGGCTGCAATTGATTGACTTTTATACGGATTTATTGAGACAAATGTGGTTTTTGTGTATCTATAAACAAAGTTTGGGTGATAATAAAAAAAAATTTTCTAATTAGTTTGGATAAAAATGGAGTCTTTAAGGTGTTTTCAAGTTTTCTGCGACTACCAATTAGCAAAAAATTATCATTATTGTCTGCATATTTAAACATTATTAGTTTGAATCAAGCTCAAAGGCTCTCATTTAATCACCTTTAGTACCATTGTAACATTTAGACATCAACATATGAGGGCATAGAGCCGCACTGGTCGCGATTGGAAGGTTATCTTGTGAGATCTTACAAGATTCTTGCAAAAATTTTTTTCTTGTATGATCTTGCACGACAAATGTTTATCTTGTTTGGTTATTGCAAATTTAAATTAATTAGAAATTACGGTTTCTTAATATCTAAGAAGGGCACTAATACCTTCAGAGTAGGATTGCACGCAGGCACAAAAGTGACAAAAACCAAAATCATCAGTCACTGGTCTTACGGACATTCATGAAAAGACCATTTTGGTACAGAAAACAAAATTCATATACGAATCTTCGTTTTTCTTGCTGTTTCAACTAAGTTTATCTTTTAAGTCGAAACAAGCAAGCAGAATCGAGTTGCTTCGGGAACAAACTGAATATGAATTAACATTCTATGCGTTACAAAAAAAAAGATAATTAAATTTTCGTGGACAAAATTTGCAAAGCGTTTTGGTTAGGTCCTTCAAAGCTTTGCACTTGCCTGTAAAATCATCAATAACTTCAAATTTGCTCTATATTGAGTTCGGAAAGGCATGAAAAATTACTGTTTGGGACAATGGAAAAAATGGAAGGGCGAAAAATTTAGTTCAATAAATTAATATTTTTTAGATAATTTTAATAATTAGTAATAATTAAGAAATTATGGGTGAATAAAATCATTCAAAAAATTAATATTTTTTTCATTATTTTTTAAAATAATTAATATTCAATTTACAAATTATGCGTAGATTCAAGTATGGCCTTTATTATTTTTTTCTCAAGTCGATGTCTTAAGCATAGCTTTCTAGGATTTAAGACAAACGGATGCCTTATAAGATTCTTTCCAAAACGAACGGTTTTCTTATAAGATTCTTTTAAGACTAATCGTTATCTTATAAGATTCTTGTAAGACGAATGTTTATCCTAAGATTCTGTCAGAAAAGACAATGCGTCCTCTTGTAAGATTCTGTGAGAATCTTTTAAGATGTTACAAGATAACCATTCGAAGTTGTCCCGGGCGGAGAATTTCAACACAGATTTTGCTACTAATCTAGTCTAAACTTTATAATAAGTTAGCAGTATATCCTTATTGAAGAACAAACTCAATCTTTGAAGAGAAGTGGCACCAAATTCTAGCAGTGCTTGTTAATTTTTTTCTTATATATATCTGTGCCTATTCACTTGAGATCTTGGGAAGGTGTGATTTTGACATATTGTTGTGAACATTGAGATGAGTTTTTCCTGTTTTTCCGTGCCGAGTTTTTTCGGTAGCTCCAAATTTTGTGCGCCAAAAAGTTACAATGTATCCTTTTTTACATCGTAATTTGTATGATACTGCAGAAAAAAACGTCAGATGAAGTTTACATTTACTTTTCATGCTTGCTATTAAAGTTCATTTTCAGTAGACGTAAGGGGCTGTAGGGGGGTTCTATCTCCTGATTAGAAAAAAAGATACCTATAACCACAGTTCGATAACTGACATCAAATCATTATTGAGACGAATGGTTTTCATTAGTTCCATATTTTGTGCTAGATTGTATTCCGGGTGTGCCAGAGAGGAAATTTAAGAGTCCCAGCGCTTCTGGCAGCAGGAGACCAGACTCGGAGAACCTGTCTCACATGCACGACCCAGACCTCAGCTGCGACAGAGAAAAATATCACAAAAGTAATCAGTCTGCTAAAGGGTCGAAACTGTTCAGCATAATCATCACTAAAACCGAGTGCTCCTTATATATGAAACATATGTTACGATATTAGGAAAATTGTTTTTAAATGATATATATATATATATATATATATATATATATATATATATATAAACATATATCCTTATATATATATATATATATATATATATATATATATATATATATATATATATATATATATCCGTTGAAAAACAGCGGTTCCATTTTGCAAGGAGTTGATTGCGGATAGTTAGCGAACTCGTATACAACAAACTATGGTGACGATGATATGTAAAAAAAACTACTCTGGCAAAATAATTTGAATGTTTACATTCATGGCTTTTATTTATTGACAGCTGTTCCTCATCGACTTTTATTATCGACATCCGAAACTTCAAACCACCACATCCGAAACTTCGATGTTTTTAGACTGTGTACCTGACCAGGGGTTAGATGCTCGGACGAAGAACACAACAACGAGAGCCTCTACCATCAAACCACCATCCAACTCAGGTACATTGAAGCTATCTTCCGTGAAAAAGGAACAGCCTAAAGTCAAAAATTGCTTCATTTTTTTGAAGTAAACATGTAAATTATTCTGATTATAAACCTAAGGTTAGATATCCACATGCTTTCAAATGTTAAATAAATTAATCACAGTATCAGTATTGTTATTAATAGCCGCCCTCATCTTCTCAGCCGGCTATTATAGCGCTCCTATTTTTTTACGACTCGAAGAGGAGTATTGGTTTTCTTAAGGTTTTATTACGACTCGAAGAGGAGTATTGGTTTTCTTAAGGTTTTTTTACGACTCGAAGAGGAGTATTGGTTTTCTTAAGGTTTTTTTTATTACCGGAAGTACTATTCGTTCAGACGCTGTTTTGATCTAAAAGCGAAATCGAGTAAAATTGCCATGTGAAATATTTTTTTTCTGAGCGAGAGAAGTTTTTTGATCATGCGCCGCGTTTAGTGAATGACTTTTTTTGACTTTGAAAAGTAGTTTTTGACTGAATTGCACATATAGATAACCGTTTTTAGCCGTTTTTTCGTCTAAATGGCCCAATTTTATAGCTTGTAATTTGGTTTTTATGGAAATAATTTTTATTCGATGCAATATTAAAATCTCAACCTCGGAAATTGATACCACAGTGTTTTGCAGAGCCTGAAGATGCGTTTCAAGCTCAAAATTGGCACATAATTCTTGATTTTTTAGTTATTTTTTTGGCTTTTTTTCTATTAATTTCTTCATTTTTGGATTGGATTTTTAATAACCGTCTTTTTTGTCACAAATCCGTTAATATGGCAACTTCCTTTCAATAATTTATATACTCAACGCCTCTTTCAACCTCAATGTAGTTTTGTTTTAAAAAAATTGTACATGTGAGAATCCGTTTTGGCAGATTTTTTCCAATTTTTGTCAGTTTTTTGTTTGTACTTTGGTTTTAATTACTAGAAATAGTCTTTTTGTGTAACATGAGGGACTTTAATTTCGTTTCAATAAAAGTTCAATCGTTTTTTGGCGTTAAGTTTTTGAAAAATTGTTAAAAATTTTTCACAAATGCAGTCTTAAAAGTTTTTTTGACCATTTTTTTGCAAATGTTCCGATGTTTCGTTTTTTTCTCTATTTCTCAATTTTTTTGTTCTCTTCAAGAGGATAGATCTTTGTATCGGATGGCTCGTTATCTTTTCTATGTCTCGAATGCTGAACAATGAAACTTATTCGTTTTTCTTGATTTTTTTAAATTTGATCTTTAACATTCAAAAATCAAGAATGTCTTTTTGTTACGGTGTTCCTTACATTGTCCATATTCTTCACATACTAGTTAGTATCATTCTAGGTTTGTGCTGGCACCTACATTTATTTTCGGTATATTGATTTTATCAGTTGTTAAAAAATTGAATGATTTCGGCTTTTTCTTAGATTTTCGTCATTTCTCTGGTTTGCAATTGATTTTATTCAACATAAGTCAGTACTGAACGTCTGCTAGCAAGAATTTACCTATTAATCGTTACTGCAACTTTCTTCCGGCCTTGGTTTTAATTTAAACGATTTTTTCGCCTTTGAATATTCCTCTGCTGCTTATGTCTTTTCTATGATTAGTTTGTTTTTTGAATTAGTAAAGTCAAATTAGTGAAGTCAAGTTGCCTAGCATATGTACAAGGACGAACTATATGCTCTTTTGTGATAATTGCAGTGCTTAGAAGTGTAATTGTAAGTGGTTTTCGGATTCTTAACTTTGAGCATTCTTTTTTTAAAAGATTTAACTTAGTTTCTAAGATTATTATCTGCCGTTTGCTTTCGTGATCTTGCAGATTAGAATCATGAATTAATTATTTGAGCACAATTGATAGCCCTGTCAGCTTTTTCAGCCTATCAGTATTTGATCATGTTAAATATTTTGGACTTTTTTGACGTTACTAAACGTTTTCCATTATATAAAAATTTGCTGCGTTTTGTTTCTCTTGCTGACAGTGGTTTAAGTCACCAAATTTTAGATCAGACCTGGGGAGGTAATGAGTTAATGGTTTAATACAAATGGCAATGGCTTCCGCTGCCATTACGGTTTTGTTTGTGCATTTTTGACGCTTCGAGTCGCTTCCGGAATTCTTCCGGCTATGTTTTTTTTTTACCGGAAATGCTACTCGTTCAGACGCTGTTTTGACCTAAAAGCGAAAGTGAGTAAAATTGCCGTGTGAACTAATTTTTTCTGAGCGAGAGAAGTTTTTTGATCATGCGCCGCGTTTAGTGAATGACTTTTTGACTTTAAAAAGTAGTTTTTGACTGAATGGCATATATAGATAAACGTTTTTAGCCGTTTTTTCGTCTAAGATGCCCAGTTTTTTTGCCTGTAATTTGGTTGTAGAAATGAATTTTATTCGATGCTATATTGAAATTTCAACCTCAGAAATTGATACCACAGTGTTTTGCAGAGCCCGAAAATGAGTTTCAAGTTCAAAATTGGAAAATATTTCTTGATTTTTTTGTTAGTTTTTGGCTTTTTTTCTATTAATTTCATCATTTTTGGATCTTTTAACCGTCTTTTTATCAAAAATCAGATAATATGGCAACTTCCTTTTGACAATTCATATACTCAACGCCTCTTTCTACCTCGATGTATTTTTGTTTTATAAAATTGTACATTTGCTAATCCGATTTTGGTAGTTTTTTTCCCGATTTTTGTCCGTTTTTTGTTTGTTTTTTGGTTGTATTTGCTAGAAATAGTTTTTTTGTGCAACATTAGGGAGTTTAATTTCGTTTCAATAAAAATTCAATCATTTTTTGGCGTTACGTTTTTGAAAAACACTTAAAACTTTTTCGTAAATGCAGTATTAAAAAATTTTTGACCTTTTTTTTTCAAAATGTTTCAATTTTTTTTATGTTTGAATTCTGCTTTTTTCCTTTTCTTTGTTCTCTTCAGGAGAATAAATCTTTGCATCGGATGCTCGTTATCTTTTCTATGTCTCGAATGATTAACAACGAAATGTATTCGTCTTTCTTCATTTTTAAATTTTTTTTCTACTTTCAAAAATCAGGAATGTCTTTTAATTACAGTGTTCCTTACATTTTGTCCAGTGTTCCTTACAGTGTCCATATTCTTCACATTCTAGTTAGTATCATTCTAGCTTTTTCCTGGCACCTACATTTTTTTCGGTGAATTGATATTTTCGGTTGTTAAAAAATTGAATCATTTCAGCTTTTTCTTAGGTTTTCGTAATTTCTTTGTTTTGCAAATGTTGTCATTCAACAAAAGGCAGTACTGAGAGTTTGCTAGCAATACTTTTCAAAAATTTTTCACTTCTTACTATTTACTGCAACTTTTTTCCGGCCTTGGTAATAATTCGAACGATTTTTTGCCTTTGAATGTTCTGCTGCTTATGTCTTCTATGATCAATTTAATTTTGCAATTAGTATGAAATCATGTTGTCTAGCATATGTACAACAAGCAAGAAGTATGTGTTGTTTTTGTCTTAAATGCAGTGATTAGAAATCTAATTGTAGTGATTTTCTGGTACTTAAATATGAGCATTCTTTTTGAAAAATTTATCGTAGTTTCTTGATTATTATATGCCGATTGCTTTCGCGATCTTTTTGAGATTAGTATCATGAGCTATTTGAGGGCAATTGATGGCCTTGTTAGTTTTTTCAGTTGAGCAGTTATTTGACCATTTTGACTATTTCGGACTTTTTTCGACGTTACCAAACGTTTTCAATAATATAAAATTTTGCTGCATCTTGTTTCTCTCGGTGACAGTGTTTTAAGTTTCACCAATTTATAGATCAGACCTGGGGAGTTAATGAGTTAAAGGTTTGATACAAAAAGTAATGGCTTCCGCTGCAATTAAGGTTTTTGTTTGAATTTTTGACGTTTCGAGTCGCTTCCGGAATTCTTCCGGCTATATTTTTTTTTTACTTCGTCGAATAAAAAAAATGTTTCCCTTTACCTCATTTTGCCGCCTTTTCAACATTTTGCGTGAAATCTTTTTGTCTTCTTTAGGCTAGTTTCTCTCTTCTCTCATTCTGCTAAAGTGATTTTGAACATCAGTTGCTCAGCAAAGCAATTCAAAATGAACAGAGTTAGTACAAAAATGGATGTCAGAAATAGAAACGGGATAAACCCATAAAGCCCAAT
>NC_134473.1:60515142-60525142 GCF_964194025.1 Convolutriloba macropyga
GAATACAATGTCATATATATAGTTTTAAAGCTTATTTTACGGGCAATTGAATGAGCTATGTCACGTCCTGATGCGATTTATACTTTGGTCAGAATTCTGGATTTTAAGTACCGTACCCCCGAAAAATGAGGTAGGCCTGACGCTCGTTCTCTAATAACTTTTTTTTGAGAGCACGTAGGAAGCTCCTTTTTAAACATGGGTTAGCTTATCCTGTCTGCTAACTAACTTTTTTAGTCCCGTCTAATTTGAGCTCGATTTCGAAAAGTTCTTAGCGATCGAGTATCAGGTACATACCTGGTGCTCAATCCAGGTTGTACATGCATGTGACTTTTCGGATCTATTCTTATTCCGTTGTAAATCACCCCCGACTTTGACAAAATGCATTTGCTGATCCTTGTGAAATATTTCTGTGATGAGTTTTCCGTGCCATATGAGCCCATCATGCTTCAAGTTTTTTCAGGGCATTTTCCTTATGGAGCGTATGTGTCTCGTAAAAATGACACTCCGACTCTAACTTAAAATTGTAGTGGTCTATTGAAGGACTGGTGGTCAATCTGTCTATCTCATATTTTAGTTGTTTAATGGATGGCCACAAGCGTCTATCGCGACTATTTTCCGGTAGTCTGAATTATTAACAATGGACCATACGGCAACTGTATCTTTTTTGTCGGGTTTTTAACATTATACCTTCCACACTCATTTGTGATTGAGTTGTCGAAATAGGCAGCTACATATACGGTTTGCGATGTCTTTGAGACCGCTCTAATTAGTGAGGTCGCGCTGCGATTGATACTATGACTTGAGGAAAATTTTTATGTTTTCTGACAGCGTTGCTCGAAAAATTATGATTAGGACAAATTTTGAAAGTTTTTTATCAGTTTTTACAGAAGTGTCGAAGCTGAAACGATTGTGGATTCTATCTACCAGCTGTTTTCTAGGGATGAGGGCCCCATCTGCGTGACACAAAAGGGTTGAGGCAGAAAGATAAGGAAGTTGATGACCGGAACCTAGCCTTCATGTAAAATCGCCTCTGGTTCTTAAAGTTCGAGAACAAGTCCAACTTAGTTTTAAATTGCAATTTCAGTAATGCATTGGGGCTGAACAACGAGCAGCGGGTAAAAATCAAGGCAGGTTACTTTATATATGAACTTTTTTGAAAATAATGCCTTGATTTGTTTTCTGTAATTTGTCAATATATATTATATATATAGAAGGTTTCCGTTTTTTAAAGGCTGGAGACACAATTGATGTCCGAGACGTCAAAAAGAACCCCAGAACAGGCTCCTATATTTGGTCAGCTCTCGTCAACGCTGACGGCCACAAGGGATTTTGTGATGACGAGGAGCAAAAATATCTAATATCCCAAAGAAACGATAGTCAGGCAAGTGATGAGCTTTCGTTCCAGCTCAGTGCTGACCCTAACCTTACAGCACTGGACCCACGCAACCAATTGATACCGGGCCCTTCCTCTGCGCACTCCTTGTTTTCTAAAAGACTGAACTTCAGTCAGTGTTTGTCGAGCGACGCAAACAACACAACAATTTTGAACCCTGATTTGAGTAATGCTGTTCACACCTCAACGCCCGATCTCGGCGATGAAGATCTCCAAAGAGTTTTGGGTGACAATGATCTGATGATAGATGAAGAGGAGGAGGTAGAGGCAGTCTCTATTGTTCGACAGGTAAAAGTGTTCGCCCTCAGATTTTTGTTTTCTAATTTATGCTGCAATTAAGGAAAGCCCTTCTTCAGACCAACAGCCAACACTGCTACAGTTCCCTTAAGACATCAACACCAGGGATTCCCCGCAAGCCCCCTAAATCCAACTTTACAGAAAGCTGCTGTAGGCAGTGGATTATAGTGTCACGGTCCAGTCGGAATTGCGGGACACCGTCGCTGACTTGAACAATGCGGTGAAGGACCTGAAATCATCAATCAGCTCACTTGCTAATAGAAAATACAATGAGCTGCAGAACCATGCAAATCAGCTTAAGATAATGGTCAGTTTGTAGAGATCTTGCACTTGGAAATATTTTTGAATTGTTTCTTTCAAATATCCGGTTTTCTTGAAAAGTGGTTTTCCTTGTCAGTGGTTCATAAAATCGATGTCCGATTGTTTTGTTCAGAATCAGCAGATTGCACGTTGTGTTCTCCTGCTGCCACAGCCAAGGCAATTTGAAGAGGGATCACAACCCTCACTGCTTGTGGCCAAAGGACCGAACAAAGAGTTCGATTTAGCGACCATCACCGGCAAGACAGCGGCCTCAATAATGCGGCAGGCAGCGAATAAGTTGTGGACGCTTGATGAACAAAAGAACTTAATGCTGTCGCCTAAAGCTAATCCAAGAAGTGGAGCACCTGCACGAAGGGACTACAGTCCAGTTCGAAAAAATCAAATGAAGGGTAAAGATGCGTTAGAATTTTCTGGAGACGTTTTGAGTTTTGAGTTAAAGATTTGACGTTTCTCTGGTCTCAGTGCTAATTTTTATTTTGCTATCTCCACGTTTTCTGGCGCAAAAGTATGCTGTGAATGGACCATTCTTGTTTTCTGTTATAGAACTCTTCGGACTCAAGTACAGCGAAAATTGGCTGGCTATGTACGAGCACGCAAAAGTCAGCTACAACAACCGGGCCAATTAGCTAAAGTCAAACGAACGTAGAAGTTTTGGCAATGTTGAGACACCTGTTGAGGAAAATGAACAACCTCTACAAGAAAATATCGATCCGCAAAATGAGAATTAGAATTTGTGAAACCAAGGACTGCTTGCTTTCTGAACTCAATTCTTTTTTCCTTCTTAAGCTCTTCACATGTCTTCTTTCTCTCAAGCACTCCTGTTTTCCATGTGCTGGTTTATCTAGTTAATGCGTTCCTATAGTTGAGGACTAATTTATCAAGACTTTTCTGAGTATCAACAGATTGCAATTCTTGAATATCAATTTTGGACTGTATATTTATGCTTATCTTTTAAACAGATTTTGTTGTTCAAAAGTTAAAAATTAATAATTTTGTTTGTTCCTTTCCTCGTTACTACGCTCAATTTTAACTATTTCAACAGTTATCAGAATTTGTTCCCTATTAGTGAAGTGTTTGCTTGGGTGTTTTTAATCTCTCGAAGTTTTTAGCAATAGTTTTATTTCTGTTGGTCCTTCCTATGCAGATTTTCACTGAACCGTTTGTGTTGAGTGTTTCAAATAGTTATTGATGATTAAATTTTAAACAGCGGGGAGGGGTGTCAAATCATGAAACCATGCAGACTAATATTGGAAGAGGGAGAATTTTTTTTCTAAAAGTACGGCTCTTAGGTTCTTTTTAATGAAATTTTACTCTTTTTTTTTCAAAAACCTACCTCCTGTGCAGCCCTTCCGAACCCGGTAGCTCGATCTCGACAACGTTACCCCGCCACACAGCTCAATATCAGTAGTAATTGAAGAATTATGTTCTTTCTCATGCTTAGTTTTATCCTATACGCTGCTTCAGTCAATTTTCTTTTGTTGAAAAAAGATACGTAGTTTCATTTCAATGCTATAGAAACAAGTTGACTGGGTCATGCTCAGCCAATGTGATCTCTATGCCGTCAAGCGTAAGGTTGAAAACTGCTATCGGAGCGCTGAATGTATAGTGAGACCTCTGTCAGAAAGGCGATTCGATCACCTTGTTGCGACGACAAAATTGTGGCGCGAAACATACGAAACGGTTTGCTCCTCCTATGCAAACTTAGTGCCAAATTTTAAAATTGATCTTGATAAACACAACGGCTATCGTCTGCTATACGTTAGATCGGAGGATTTGAAACCATCAGCGGTAATTAAGGGTCCTGTGGGTTTTGTGAGACCAATTCCGAATGGAGTTACTGATTGGTCCGTCATGTGCTCGGAAAGAAACTCTCTTGCTGGTGGGGCCAGTTCGATTTGTCAATTCAGACTGTAACTCTAATTGCGAGTACGACTACTCTAGCGTCTCGGGTGTTGTGCAATTGAGAACAAAGAAATGAATATCAAGTAATTCTGAGATTTTAGTCAAATATAGGCCCGATTTTTTCGAACAAAATTTCTGCAAATGTCAGACTTGTGAAGAATTAGAAGAGAAAGTGTTGATGGTTTTAGCAGTTTTTCTTAGTGAATTTATCAGAGATTTTGTACAGGAGTCTGTGGCCGAAGAGAATAAATTGCTATCTATAGCTCCTGTCAAACCTAAGAAAAAAAAGTTGAGTCAGAGGGAGCTAGTGGAAATGTACAACCGAATAACCGAAGTGCCTCCTAGTCATCTTTCGGGTGACTCGTCTGCTGCAGTTTCACAAAGTCGATATTCAATAACTCACAGAAGCTCTCCTCTAGAGGTTCTTGAATCATCTGGTAACTTGGAGCCGCATGTGGATGATAGCCCGGATGAAAGTCAGTCAGCTGATCTAGAAGTAGTCTCTGAAGTTGGATCGATTGTCAATAAATTTCCCAGAGCTTCTCCTCTTTTTTATCGATCCTTTGATTGTTCGTTATCGAAAATACAAGAAAAACCCGAAAGTCCCCAACCGATAGACGCAACCGAGTCTGCAGGAGGAACTCCGCTCTTTCCTATCAGTACTGTTACCGTGCAGCAGGCTACTGCTCTCCTGGACTTGTTCAGTTCCCGTTTCTCTCTATCGGACGAAGCCTCGATAGCTTTGTACTCTGTTACGCAAGCTCTTCTTCCAACGGATAATTGTTTGCCTTCTGGCCATTCGCTGGTGCGACAAATGAAGCGAGATCTATCGAATCAGACAAGGGCAAGTCTGAATAGTTTGAACGGCAACGTAATTATCCTCAACTTTCGCAACCAGTTAAAAAAAATTGTTCAACAAAATATACGACAAATTTTTTATTATTCGCAGTTCAGGAGAGAAAACGTGAAACAAGACCTAAATCCGAGTATAGCACCTATCGCTTGCATTCAAAAGAGCGCACTAGAACTGAATCTTCTGATGACAGACGGTGTTATTATTAAGAAGTCCACGTACAAAAAAGAGTTGTGGCCTGTTTGGCTTCAATGCTCTGATATGCCACCAATTTTGCGCATGTCTCGCAAAAACATCGTTTTGTCCTGTCTCTTTGTTGGTTCTGGTGCTCAAAACTGGAATGAGATCGTTCCTCGATTAAGAGCTGAACTTTTTTCCCCAATCGAAACTTCTACCCCGGATTTTCCGAAGATAACAACATCTTTCAAAGTTTGACTTCTGGTGACCGATTTGGTTGCCAAACCCCATGTTTTAAACATGGTGCGGTTCAATGGGTACTTTGGATGCCATTTTTGTACCGCTGAAGGAATAACTATAGGAAGAGCACATGCGTATTATCCCTATAATCAGTCGGGATCAATTCGAGAGACAACTTTGCATAGCCGGTACGTAGAAGCTGCAGAGCTCAGGTCAGCAACTTCATCTGCATCCTGTTTTGGTGTAAAAGGCCAGAGCGCTTTTAGCGATATCGTGTCTGGTCTTCCGCTAACAGCGCCCATAGATTATACGCATTGCATTTTGCTGGGAGTGTTTCCAGAATTGTTAAAGCATTTGCTGAAAAAGATGGCCCCCAACTTACCGAAAAGAAATTAACGATTTGGTTCCTTCTCTAACTTGCCCACGAGAACTCATTACCTATTCTCGCAAAATCCGATTGCTTGATGAAATAAACCATTTTAAAGCCAATGAATTTTTCAACTGGTTGTTTTATCTGAGTCCCGTAGATTTTTGGAAACGAATTCCCAAATTTTTGTATGACAATTTATTCAGTTTTGTGTTTGGCGTTCGGTTGTTGCTTGAATCCAGTAAAAAAGAAGATGTTGAAGCTATTGAACGTCTATTGAATTAGTTTTGCTCTAGCGTGGTTGATATTTTTGATGGAAATGAACGAGTAGAAACCATCAATGTCCACTCCCTTTGCCATCTACCTACGCAAGTTCGCAGATTTGGGCCGCTTTTTTCATTCTCGGCGATGAGTTTTGAATCTGCGAATAGGATTTTAGGAGAAGTATTCACAGGATCGCATCACGAATGCGAAGTTGTTTGTCGACGTTTCCTACAAAGACAGCGTTTGCTTGATCTTCATAATAAGTCTGAGGAGAGTGTTTTCGGCGGATTGGTCAGACAACTGCTTGGCCAAGAAAATTTTAATAAATAAAACTTTTCAGCGTTCATGCTGGAAACGGAAAGTTTGAAAATGGGTCGTCTTCTTTATCCAGAGGCAACATTTCTGAATCGTTTATTGGTAAATAAAATTTATTTCGACACCCCTGCTTATTCTCGTGCACCTTTTTCTGGCAAATGCAACAGCTTTGTTCGTTACAAAAGGTCTAGTATTTTGGACAAATTCTTTATTTTATAATACTTCCAAATGCGGCTTCTGATAGAACGATTTTTGCCAGTGTTGCTGAATTTGCTGTTGTGCAAGAAGTGGGCCCTGTGACAGGTTTCTTTTATTTAATCAGAGAAACTGAGCGTGAAGATCTGGTTAATGTAGACTCTTTATCCAAAGTGTTCTGTGTTTCAATAGCTGGAGAGTGTTTTGCGATGAAACTTTGCAATGCATTTGATCATTCCTAGTCTGTTTTCAGAAAGTTAAATAAATTGTAAATGTTAGATTCTGTCCTCAAAAGTTTTTCAAAGTTCTTGAGTTATAATTAACGAGTTACAAAATTAAAAAAAAGTTGCCCAATATTTTAATTGGCTTGTTTTTTGTTGCTTGAAGCAATTACACAAGTAATTGTTTCGTATGTTTAGATTCATAACGCAAGTTGTGAGTCGTCACATTCAATTGGAATTTCTTTGAGAACTATATTTTCTTTCTTGTGGTATAAATTTCAAAACATATGCTTGAAATCAAATTACTTTCCTCCTGTTGCCTGAAGCTGTTACACAAGTAATGGTTTCTAGTGTTTAGGCTCATAACGCAAGCTATGGGTTGTCACATGCCCGTTTGAATTCCTTTGAGATAAATATTTTCATTCTTGTGGTATAAAATTCAAAACAGATGCTTGAAATCAAATTACTTTCCTCCTGTTGCCTGAAGCTATTACACAAGTAATTGTTTCTAGTGTTTAGGCTCATGACGCAAGTTATTGGTCGTCACATTCCGATTTGAATCTCTTTGGGGATATATGTTAAATCTTGAAGTATAAATTGAAAAATTTTTGCACAAAGTCTAATAACTTTATTCTAGTTGCCTGAAGCTATTACATAAGTAATGGTTTCGAATGTTTAGACTCATAACGCAAGTTGTGGGTCGTCACATTCTTTTTGAATTTCTTTGAGATATGAATTTTCATTCTTGTGGTATAAATTTCAAAACATATGCTTAAAATCAAATTACTTTCCTCCTGTTGCCTGAAGCTATTACACAGGTAATTGTTTCCAGTGTTTAGGCTCATAACGCAAGTTATGGGTCGTCACCTTCCGGTTCGAATCTCTTCGGGATATATGTTAAATCTTGAAGTATAAATTTTAAACTTTTTGCCAAAAATCTAATAACTTTCTTTCTTGCTGCCTGAAGCTATTACACAAGTAATGGTTTCGAATGTTTAGACTCATAACGCAAGTTGTGGGTCGTCATATTCTATTTGAATTTCTTTGAGATATATACTTTCATTCTTGTGGTATAGATTTCAAAACATATGCTTGAAATCAAATTACTTTCCTCCTGTTGCCTGAAGCTATTACACAAGTAATGGTTTCTAGTGTTTAGGCTCATAACGCAAGTTATGGGTTGCCATATTCCGGTTTGAATCTCTTTGGGATGTGTGTTAAATCTTGAAGTATAAATTTTAAACTACTTGCCTCAAATCTAATAAATTTCTTTTAGTTGCCTGAAGCTATTACACAAGTAATGGTTTCGAATGTTTAGACTCATAACGCAAGTTGTGGATCGTCACATTCAATTTGAATTTCTTTGAGATATGTATTTTCATTCTTGTGGTATAAATTTCAAAACATATGCTTATAATCAAATTACTTTCCTCCTGTTGCCTGAAGCTATTACACAGGTAACTGTTTCCAGTGTTTAGGCTCATAACGCAAGTTATGGGTCGTCACATTCCGGTTTGAATCTCTTTGGGATATATGTTAGATCTTGAAGTATAAATTTTAAACTATTTGCCCAAAATCTAATATCTTTCTTCTGGTTGCCTGAAGCTATTACACAAGTTATGTTTTCGAATGTTTAGACTCATAACGCAAGTTGTGGGTCGTCACACTCAATTTGAGTTTCTTTGAAATATGTATTTTCATTCTTGTGGTATAAATTTCAAAACATATGCTTAAAATCAAAGTACTTTCCTCCTGTTGCCTGAAGCTATTACACAGGTAATGGTTTTCAGTGTTTAGGCTCATAACGCAAGTTATGGGTCGTCGCATTCCGGTTTGAATCTCTTTGGGATATTTGTTAAATCTTGAAGTATAAATTTGAAACTACTTGCCAAAAATCTAATAACTTTCTTTCTTGTTGCCTGAAGCTATTACACAAGTAATGGTTTCGAATGTTTAGACTCATAACGCAAGTTGTGGGCCGTCACATTCAATTTGAATTTCTTTGAGATATATGTTAATTTTTGAGGTATAAATTTCAAAACAAATGCTTAAAATCAAAATACTTTCCTCCTGTTGCCTGAAGCTATTACACAAGTAATTGTCTCTAGTATTTAGACTCATAATGCAAGTTGTGGGTCGTCACATTTCGGTTTTAATCTCTTCGGGATATATGTTAAATTTTGAAGTATAAATTTTAAGATACTTGCCTTAAATCTAATAACTTTCTTCTAGTTGCTGAAACTATTACCCAAGTAAAGGTTTCGAATATATAGACTCATAACGCAACGTGTGGGTCGTCGCATTCAATTTGAATTTCTTTGAGATATATATTTTCATTCTTGTATAAATTTCAAATCATATGCTTAAAATCAAGTTACTTTCCTCCTGTTGCCTGAAGCTATTACACAAGTAATGGTTTCTAGTGTTTAGGCTCATAACGCATGTTATGGGTCGACACATTCCGGTTTGAATCTCTTTGGGATATATTTTAAATCTTGAAGTACAAATTTTAAACTATGTTTGGACTCTTAACGCAAGTTGTGAGTCGTCACATTCAATTTGAATTTCTTTGAGATATAGGTTAATTCTTGAGTCAAAAATTTCAAATCATATGCTTAAAA
Organism: Convolutriloba macropyga; assembly: GCF_964194025.1. Taxonomy (NCBI): domain Eukaryota; kingdom Metazoa; phylum Xenacoelomorpha; order Acoela; family Convolutidae; genus Convolutriloba; species Convolutriloba macropyga. The sequence continues at coordinate 60,524,309 of NC_134473.1, forward strand.
TCAAATTACTTTCCTCCTGTTGCCTGAAGCTATTACACAAGAAAAGGTTCCTAGTGCTTAGGCTCATAACTCAAGTTATGGGTCTTCACATTCCGGTTTGAATCTCTTTGGGATATATGTTAAATCTTGAAGTATAAATTTTAAACTACTTGCCTTAAATCTAATAATTTTCTTCTAGTTGCCTGAAGCTATTACACAAGTAATGGTTTCGAATGTTTAGACTCATAACGCAAGTTGTGGGTCGTCACATTCAATTTGAATTTCTTTGAGATATAGGTTAATTCTTGAGGTATAAATTTCAAAACATATGCTTAAAATCAGATTACTTTCCTCCTGTTGCCTGAAGCTATTACACAAGTAATTGTCTCTAGTATTTAGACTCATAACGCAAGTTGTGGGTCGTCCCATTCCGGTTTGAATCTCTCTGGGAAATATGTTAAATCTTGAAGCATAAATTTTAAACTACTTGCCTTAAATCTAATAACTTTCTTCTAGTTGCCTGAAGCTATTACACAAGTAATGGTTTCGAATGTTTAGACTCATAACGCAAGTTGTGGGTCGTCAAATTCATTTTGAATTTCTTTGAAATATATATTTTCATTCTTGTATAAATTTCAAATCATATGCTTAAAATCAAATTACTTTCCTCCTGTTGCCTGAAGCTAGTACACAAGTAATGGTTTCTAGTGTTTAGGCTCATAACGCAAGTTTTGGGTCGTCACATTCCGGTTTGAATCTCTTTGGGATAAATGTTAAATCTTGAAGTATGAATTTTAAACTACTTGCCTTAAATCTAATAACTTTCTTCTAGTTGGCTGAAGCTATTACACAAGT